>NC_049218.1:6748296-6763296 GCF_013347855.1 Anguilla anguilla
AATCCTAAACTCAACACTCGCTGCAGAAGCAAGCAGCAAAGGGCACTTAAACTCAACACTTACTGCAAAGGGCACTTAAACTGAGCGCTTACTGCAGGAGTAACAGTAGCAGAAGGACACTTAAACTGAGCGCTTACTGCAGGAGTAACAGTAGCAGAAGGACACTTAAACTGAGCACTTACTGCAGGAGTAACAGTAGCAGAAGGACACTCAAATTGAGCACTTACTGCAGGAGCAGAAGGACACTTAAACTGAGCACTTGCTGCAGGAGTAACAGTAGCAGAAGGACACTTAAACTGAGCACTTACTGCAGGAGCAGAAGGACACTTAAACTGAGCACTTGCTGCAGGAGTAACAGTAGCAGAAGGACACTTAAACTGAGCACTTGCTGCAGGAGTAACAGGAGCAGAAGGACACTTAAACTGAGCACTTGCTGCAGGAGTAACAGGAGCAGAAGGACACTTAAACTGAGCACTTGCTGCAGGAGTAACGGGAGCAGAAGGACACTTAAACTGAGCACTCACTGCAGGAGCAGAAGGACACTTAAACTGAGCACTTGCTGCAGGAGTAACAGGAGCAGAAGGACACTTAAACTGAGCACTTGCTGCAGGAGTAGCAGTAGCAGAAGGACACTTAAACTGAGCACTCACTGCAGGCACCAGCAGCTTCTTGACCTCCTCCACGGCCCGTTTGAGCTTGATCTCTGCTCTGTTCTGAGCGTCCTCCACGGTGATGAGCACGTGCAGGTCCTCGTTCAGGTGCTCCCAGTTCGGCTTCCCTCGGTTCTGCTCCTCCTTCGGTCGCAAAAGAAAAACAAAAAGAGAGAGAGAGAAACCTTTCAGTTATGAACCTAAAAGCGGAATGGCGGAGTCATGTCACAGTGCAGCACCAGTAGTGGGGCTTATTCAATCCATGACATAGCCTATTAGCGAAGCCTTTCACGGCTCCCCTTTTTACGCTCTTATGCTCCACTTTTGTAATCATCAGTCTTACGACACCTTTGCCCCCCCCCCCCCCCCCCCCGCCCGCCATTACTCCTTTAGCTACACAGATAGTTTGGTAGCTGAAATGTACGCGTTCCTCTAACTCACTGCAGGCCATGCAACGCACTTCAGCACAGCCAATCATCATTCGAGAGGCGTGTCTCTTACTAACAACCGTCAAACTGCTGGTGACTTGTAAGATTAGTTAGCTAGGGGGAACCTCCCTGACAAAAGGAAAAAAAAGGAGGGGCGAAGTTTAAAATGAAAAGATTTGGAAATTAAGAATGTGTCTAATTTTGTTATTCACTTTGTAAAAGGCTATGGCATTTTTAAAAGTATAAACAGAGCATACAGGGATTTCTGGCTCTCTGCTTCAAAGTCGCCCTTTTCGATTGGACGTCATTCACACTTCTTGGAATCTAAAAGAGTCGTGATTGTAGATTTGCGCAAAATGTGTTTGCATGCACTTGGATGCCTTGGCTTCAAATCAAACCAGTGACCTGACTGAGAACAGTCACCAACCCCCCACCCCCCTTCATAAAAAGAGACTTCATAGCCAGGGAGCCAGCAGCCCCCGTAGTGAATTGCTCCATTGTGTTTATAAACAAAGGTCTCACACTCCTTAAACGCCAGAGCGCTAAAAAGCACGCAGTTTTGAGACCGGAACCGAATGACGGATATTAATGATCCATTCTACCATTTTTAGTCGGTGCTTTTGTTTTTCCACGGAAGTTCCGTTTCGGCCCATGTGACCTGAAGCAGGGCAAGTCTGTCGATTCCCCATCACAGCTCGCCATTCACGCCACTGACCAGCCCACTTCACACTGTCCACTCATACACCTGACTCGCCTGGCAGGCATAGCAGTACTGCCGTAGCAGGGACTTAAGCCAGCAACCCTCGGCTCCTTGACCTCAGTGCAGCATAATTAATCTGTGTTAATCAGTCAGTCTTCCTGTCCATGTAACAGCAGCCATATATGTAACACAAATGCAGACCAATTAGTGATAAGCACAACAAATAGTGTTACAGACCCAAGACTGATCTCTCAACTGTCTTACATAAGAAAGTAATTAAATGGTCCTTTTTGTTTTTGCAATAGTCAAAATATCAGCAGTAACTATGGACAAACCTAAAATGTGCCTAAGGTAATGAAAAGAAAGCTTTCTATGAAATGAGTACCACGGTTAATTTTATTGTTTGTTTTAACGAGGAGAAACCAACACATTATTTGTAAATTATGTACATACAGCGTATATGCAGAAAGTAATGGCCTTGCTGAGCGACACCTCCCAGACAGTGTAGCTCTGGTCCTGTTCAGTGCGTTTTATTGCTTTCACAGTCGAGCAGGAGAGGTGCTCGGTCTCCCTCCAACGTGTTGTTTACAGAGGCGCGGAGACGGACCGCGAATAAATTAGAGCCCTTCGCAGGTGCCGAGCGCTCACCTCCCTGGCGCGCTCCGCTGCGTCGCTCTATCTGTCACGCTCCTTCGCTAATCCTTCCGTCCGAGCGTTCCTCCTCCTCCTCCTCCTCATCATCATCATCGGGCTTCATCGCGACGCTGAGCGTCGCCCGTCCCGTGCATGAGAGCAAGCAGGGGGGCGAACGGGTACGGGGCACGAATCGTTCCACCCCTTGCCCCGACGCGACGCGACGCCACGCGCAGAGGCCGCGCCTCATCGACTCTCAATCGCGTTTACGAGGCCTGTACGACCCGAGCGGAAGGCGGCGACGGAGACGGTTCGCGACGTGGTCTCCCCGGCGACTGATCGCCGTGGCGGGCGCAGGAGGAGCAGGTCTGAGCCGCGCGCGCGAACGCGCTAGCTCGTTACGCGAACAGAACGGACAAACGAAACGTTAAGGGGCAGAGCGCGATCTTCCGGAAAAAACCCCCCTCGGCGGCGAGGCGTGGAACGGAAAGCGGCGGCGAAGGACGCGCCGTCGCAGGGAGAACCGGTGGACAGGTGGGAGCCCCGGGGCGCGGACAGCAGAGAGGCTGATACAGACGGAGCCTGGCGCTGTTTCAGACACTAATCTACAGGAGAACCTGATCTAGGCATCTACAGGTCAGCCTCAGATCACTGACCGTTGGGGGGGGGGGGGGGGGGTGATGTCATCTGTGACCAATCAGAAAAAAATGATCACATCCTCAATCAATCAATCAATCAATCAATCAATCAAGCAATCAGTCGGTCTTTATTTTTATACACTGTTGCTCTGATTTACAAACGGGTTGTCACACAGCACTACACAGTTATGATTTTCCAGAATCAATAATACCGGGGAAAAAAAGAAAACAACCCCATTTGAGTCGATGGATTGAGCCGTGGAGTAATGGCAGCTGCTAACGTACACGGATAACCGCGTTCCTGGATGGGCTGTGTCGCGACAGACGGATTCTTCGATACGCACCCTCCCCCGGTTCCAAAGACGCAAACGCCCGTGTCGATCATCTTTTTTTTTGTTGTTGTACCAATTCCAGATTTCGTCAAATATAAAAAAAAATCAGAAATGCAAAACAACCTCCGCTGGCTTCGCTGCAGAGGGGAGGGGGGAGGAGACCGACGGCCGACGGGTCGCTCGAACGTTCCTCGCCTTTTGTTTCGTGCGTTCGTGCTGCTTTTCATCGCGGGGCTAGCACGCGCGCGCGCGCACGCTAGCTAGCCGTTTAATGGGAACAGTTTGGCGTTGACGACGCCTTCGCCCAAGCGCTGAGCGATGCTCGGGCCCCGTTCCGCAGAGCCTCGCCGCTCTGGGTTCAGATAATAACCCGGCGCCGTCGTGTTTATTTTTATGTAAATGCTAATCCTGTTTTTATTTTCCGCCTTTTTATTCTCTCTCGCGCCGTAATGATGTCATTAGCGCCGCCGCGGTCGTTCGCGCGCGCCGAGCGAAACCTTATTTACGCTCGTTCCTGAACCTTGTTTACACGTCTTCGGCGTGCGAACGCGTTCGGCCGCCCGCCCGACTCGCGTTTGACGCCCGCCGAGGGAAGGAAGGAGATTAGCGCGTATAAAACAGTAATAGGAAAATAATAAAAAAAAGATTTGTTTTCTTGACTGGCCTCTGTGGGCGCCTGTGACTAGAGCCCGTGCCCCGTTCAAACCTGGACTGCGAATAAGAATAAGCAGCAGGCCCTGCCAAACCACCCCCTACATCCACCTACCCCCCCCCCCCCCCCATCACCCCCCCCCCCACTCCACGGTTTGCCACCTGTAAACTCCGCACTCCCCTCAGTAAAAATGCTACGCCCGATATTCCAACAGATCCAGTCCTTTTAACACGTGAAATTTCAGCCCTGACGGCTTAATGTGTTAACCGTGGCACCTTGTGATCAGTCAGTCAGTCCGTCCAGCGTTTTCTGACTGCAGTGCCACAGCCAGAATAAAAAAAACAGCCCCTTCTCACACAGAGCCTGTCGCAGTAACGGAATGAAATATTACGACAAATAACGTTACCCCGAACGCTCAATTTATTACTGCGCTCTGCGACTGTGGGACTGATGGGCTTTAAAGATTAAGCATTAGAGCCCGGCAATTATGCATTATTACGCTGTCAGGGCTGCACAGGGCTTTCCACTGCAACGGCGTCTTGATTGACAACATAAAAAATGAAAAAAATCATTAAAATGGTGCTTCCTTGTCCTCCTGTTCCTCCTGTACACTTTCACTTAATTAAATTAAGTACTATATAAGAACGCCCACTCACAAGCAGACACACACACATACACACGCACACGCACACACACGCACACGCACACACACGCACGCACACACACGGCATTAGCTTAGTTTGTCGTCTGAACCCTTATGTTTGCACTTTTATAAGTCACTGTGGTTCCAGAGCATCTGTTTGCTGCCTGAATGTGAATATTTTTTTTTATAAATGTACCCATATTTATATTATGTGGAGACTGCAGTTTAACTAAGCCACAAGAAAGGGCCCAGCGTGTTTTTCACCTACAGCCTCCCACATGCTGTGGATCTGATGGACTTTTCTACCAGTGCCAGTGTCAATGTATTAGAGCAGATGCAAAACTCACACGTACACACACGCACGCACAAGCACGTACACACACCCCTACACACGTACACACACACACACATTTGCACACACAGGCACGTGCACATGCACACACACACACGAACATGTACACACACACACACACGTGCACGCACGCGCAGGCAGGTACGTGCCAACAGCAGTAAATGGCGTTTTATAGTGAAAGTTTCTCTCCTGCCCTATTTAACTTTAGCCTCTCTTCTGTACCCAGTGCCAATCCCCCTGTCACCACGGGGCCCCCCCCCGTTTGTCCTCCGGCTCGCCGTCCACGACGTCCGCGGCGCCCGCGGGACAGCCGGGGCAGGGCGCGGGGAGCCGTCACCGTGACAACCGTCGCATCGGGGGCCAGGTAGCGTTCCGGCCCGTCTCCCGGCGGCGAGCGGCCTCCCGACATTAAAATGACAGGCCGGGGTTGCCCCGGCGACGCTCCCGCGGAAGGGAAATATCAGGCCTTTGAAAGGCGGCGGCCCCGCCGCGCCCCTTCCCACCATGCCGTTCACCGCGCACCCGGCCCCTCGCAACGCCGCCATCGCGCCCGACTCCTCACACCGCCATCGCGCCGTCGCTGGGTAATCAGTTCCCATAAATCCCGCTTCTTTTGTAGTCCCAGCTGCGGGAATAAAGGCCTCTGATGAAGAAAGGACTTTTGAAGGGACTGTATGAAAGGGGGATGACAGTGGAAAAAGAAGAGGAGACGGTAGCGAACACAAATACGGTTTTTCGGGTACGTTGGCCTCTTAGCTACATATTCTTTTTTTTCAATCTCGCGTCTTTTGTGCCTTCTCTAAATCACACCTCGTGCAAACTTCAAAAGTAGGGAGCGCAAACACGTCACTCTGATCCCTGGGGGGAAAAAAAGGTGCTTGTGAGGTAAAGGAGAGAAGCCCTGTGCTACTCTGACAACATTAGACTAGAGTAAAAAAGAAAATAATTTCTTTACAGCACTGTCCTCATTCTGTGGCCAACCTAGATCCACAATGAAACACCGTGCAACAAGTGCAGGCTGGAGACTAAAACAAATTGTGTCTGAGTTTCTGCAGCGCTGGCTACAAATGGACTCTCTCAGAGGTATTTGCTCTCTCTCTTTTTTTCTTTATAAATTCAGCTTGTTTTAAAACCACAGGTGATGGATATTAAGGCCTCTCTCTCTCTAAACGTCCTGGGGGGACACTGTGCATTAGAGGGCCAGCCAAGTAGAAGAGCGACTGGGTGTCGGTCAGCAAGCAGGCGGGGAAGGAGCCATTAGCAGTGAGCGGGGTTCTGTGTGCGTGCGCAGCGCAGGGGGGACTATTTAGCCTGACCGGCTAAAGTGGAAATGAATGTCTCCTGTGTGGCCTGTGTTTATAAACCCATGGAGTCTGGCTCATTTGGTAAAGGTGCTCGGCGTGACTGCAGGCGGGGACCTACGGCGTATTTGCAGGTTTGATGCAATGGGACGCAAAGCTCCTCCCCGTGACGTGCAGGGCACTCGTGAGGTGTGAGTTGTCCATGAGTGACGCACCTCTCCTCCAATCAGAGAGGTGCACGTCTCCTCCAATCAGAGAGGTGGACGTCTCCTCCAATCAGAGAGGTGCACCTCTCCTCCAGTCAGAGAGATGTACCTCTCCTCCAATCAGAGAGGTGCACCTCTCCTCCAATCAGCACTAGGTCTCCTGTGGGCTGCAGGTCTAAAATAGTCACTACTGACTCACTGGGATGAATCAGTGGTGAATTTTGAGGGAAAAACAGGGGATTCCAAATAGCAGAAGATGATAATCAAGGCGGAAAAAAAAGAAGGAATTTAATAAATAATAAAGCCTTGGAATGCTGCCACATATGCAAGGAAGAGAGAGAGCGTGGGTGAAAGAGAGAGCGTGTGAGAAAGGGAGAGACAATAAACACAGCTGGATCACACTTGGAAGAGAACTCTACAGGGCTGAGTGCTTTTCCTCTCGGCTGACCGTACACGGACCTGCGGCCCCCAAAAAAACCCCGCCATCGCCTCCGATTAATGGCGTACAAGATACGCCTTGGTCAGTGGATGTGGAGCTCTGGGGATGTGGGGATGTGGACTCTGGAGCTCTGGGGCTGTGGGGATGTGGGCTCTGGGGGTTTGGGGATGTGGGCTCTAAGGCTCTGGGGATGTGGGCTCTGGGCCTCTGGGGATGTGGGCTGTGGGGATGTGGGCTCTGGGCCTCTGGGGATGTGGGCTCTGGGGATGTGGGCTGTGGGGATGTAGGCTGTGGGGATGTGGGCTGTGGGGATGTGGGCTCTGGGGATGTAGGCTGTGGGGATGTGGGGCTCTGGGCTGTGGGGATGTGGGCTCTGGGGATGTGGGGCTCTGGGCTGTGGGGATGTGGGCTGTGGGCTCTGTGGAGGTGGGCTCTGTTGTTTTCTCTGACGTTTGTTTTAGCCCTCCGTGACCACGCAGGAGAGGCTGATTACAGTCTTCCCCCTCTCCCTCACCTCTCCTCACCCCCTATCTGTCACTCAGAGGAGGGCCGGGTAATACCAGCCTGCTCAGGATGAGTCAGTAAGCTGCAGCAGGTACTGCTTCCTCAAACTCTGACCTTTCCCTCTCCCACCAGAGGGGTGGGGGAGGGGGGAGTGTGGTATGGTTGGGTAGGGGAAATTGAGATGTGCTTGATGTGGAAATTCTGGGGCTGATATCAAGAACCAATATTTGTCTGCCTGTGTTCACCGATGGCCACGCCAGTACTTCTCACTTTTTCATTAGAACATGGATAATTCCGGTCAGGTCCGGTCCTGTCTATAGAGCTACCGAGTTTAGAGTTTGAGGTTAATGATTTGGCTGGTAACAATGATAAATTAAAAATAAGCAATAAATAAATGGTTCACATGGCTGTCATTGTGAAAATGTGTCAAGATTACAGTTTCACCTAATTTCAGTCCGATTGGTCAAGCATGCAGACGCTGTATACCTGTTCGCCTATAACAAGCCTTTGTTTTGTAACCAGGACAACGGTAGGGAAGTAGCAGAGGATTTGTAAAGCCTCAGACACCACCGGGGTACGCTGTAGCGTTAATCACTGCCCCTGCGTCGCCCCGCGGCAGAAACTGTCAGGCGTGAGCCGGGAAGCGCCGGGCGATCATGTCAGCTCGGGACAAAACGGCGAAAGCTCACCGCAAAAGCTCCTAGAGGCCAAACGCAAATGCTAATGTTAGAAAGTGCCGGAACGACATTCTCACCAGCAGAGAGAACGGCAACTTCACTTAACCTCAAGCTAATGGAACGGTGACCGTGGAAACGGGTGAAATATGACAAATGAAATGGGGGAAAAAAAAAAAAAAAGGTAGAAAAAAAAAAAAAATCTTTTCTGTGAAATGTGTTACAGTAGCCCTTGGCTCAGCCATCCCCTTAAGCAATAAACTGACGCCAGGACGGAAAATGTGTTTTTTAAAAAACAATCATCTGCTTAACAGACGCTCTCAAGCAGGGTGACTCACGTGGCCTGTAGTTTGAGCGGGAAACACAGCGAGAATGTTGGGAAACGTTCAGTTTACATTCGTCATAGCGAGATAAAGCCACCATTCCATAAACAGCTGCATAAACAGACTAAACTTCTTTTTTTATCGGACAGTTTCTGTCAAAGTTGCAGAACAATGTTCCAGGCATATTGAATACAAACATATTGGTAATATCCCCTCGTGGTCATAAATTAGTCAAGATAAAACTTTAAGGAGGATAATATATGTGAATAAGTCTTGAAATTTTCCTTGTAAAATTAACCTTAAATTTCACTCCGTTTTAAAGCGGGAACAAGAAAACAGAAGAAAATTTTTTTTTCCCCTTTTGCCTGAAAATGAACATTTAAGGGAGAGCCAGGAAGCTGATCAATTTAGGAACACAGTGAGGGCGAAAGGCATTGGGAGTGTTTACTCTGACTTTCAAGAAATGTACTGGGAACCAAGAAAAGGGAAGAAATTCCACGGAAGCACTTTTCTCAGTAGCAGAACTGTAGTGCCCCACTCCAGATTTGAACCTGCAACCCTGTAGCTGTATTATACAACAACAATGGTGCACAGCTGCATGCGGACCACCTGGCCCCCCCCCCCCCCCCCCCCAAACCCAACTCGAGGCTCTTCAGGATCACAGGCTTCAGAGCTTTGTGAGCTGAAAGAGAGAGGGCCTTATTCTTTCCTGGGTACCGACCACTTCTTGATTGCGGAAAATCTCCTCCACATCAAAGCTTCTGTTTAAAGGGTTTATGGGTAAAAAAATAAAATAAAAAATGAGTGGGCATTTTGCGATAGAACTCTCGTATGCAACATTCTGGCTCGGAGTTCTTGGTCTGGTCAGCCAATGGGATTACAGCTCCAGTTCGCTTACCGCTCACATTCTCTCAGATTGGCGTTTCGCACACACGGACGCACATTGGCAATTATTTATTCGAGGCTGTGGATAAACTTGCGACAAAGGGCCTCGATTGTTATAGATGCCAGGGATGCCTCAGGCCTTGTTACTACTCGGTGTCAGTGTCCATGAACGTCATAGTTTTCACACGGACGCAAACGCACAGAAACGCATCTATCGCAGTAATCGCTTTAAACGTTGGGAGGGTGATTTTTCTTGGGGACGAGCAGCTCTTTCCCCTGAACACAGCTCGGTGAATTCACGCGTTAATCACCAGCACCGTTCTGCCCCCCCCCCCCCCCATCTGACGTGCTCCTGCTCTGGCAGATAAGGTGTTTGGGGGGGGGGGGGGGGCTGATGAATCATCGCTTGTTGTTTTGTGTTGGACTGTGTCAGTTTGTGCTGCGTGCTGCAACCTCTTTACCAGGATGTCTTGGGAAAGAAAAAAGAAAAAAAAAAAAGATTTTTGTCTGGATTGGACTTTTCCCTGAACAAATAAAAGGTAAATAAAAAATAAAGACCTATTGGGAATACCCAAGATTGGACTGCAGAAAAATAATGCAAATTAAATGAGGAAAAAAGGCACTCCAAGGCACTCCTCTATATTTAAATGCCTTTACTGTAATGACATATTCAGAAGAGGCCAATGAAATCTAAAGACGTGTCAGAAATAGGGCAATTGGTATCGGCGGGTGATATGAATCATATTATATTAAAACGCAGACTCTATGCAGACTAACACACACTACTCTATGAACTGCAGAATGTTTTCCCTGCTGAGTTTCAAACCGTGGTTAAATATTACCCAATTCTACATCATACAGCATCAACGATATTGTATATCAGTTTCCTTGTTGTATTAATTGTGAAGAATCTATTTAAAAAGTCTGTTTTGATTGAGAGATTGCTGTTCTTCTACTGGAAGGAGGAATTTCATTTTTGGTGTTTTTTTGTACTTTGTAATGTATTTAAAGCTCTTGGTAATATTTTATCCTCCATTGAGATTTGAGAGCACATGCCCAGCAGTCCCTAAAAATGATATTTTCAGGAAAAATAAACATCGCTATCGAAAAAGAAGAAAATTTACATGGCCGTTAAAGTTACCGCAGATGAGAGAAACTATGGGGGGAAGGGGGGGGGGGGGGTTAAATATCGAAAGAGTTAAAACCCAGAAAGCTCATTGGTGCTTGAGCCAATGTGGGAGGGGCCACCAGCTTCCGGAACCTTCACCTTATTTACACGCTGTACGCTCTCCGCCGCGGATTCACCTTATCGGAGAGTCACATTCCCCTGACGTTAACGAGCTCAGACTCAGCCGTAGCGCAGACAGGCTATTGAATTATGTATTTGTATTTATTATTGCGCCTATTGGCTTTTTTCATTCTCGTCTTCAGTTCAGACGGCATTATTCATACCCCAGGTGTCCTTGTTCAGAACGGGTACAACTTTCGTTCTTTGTGAGTCAGCTGTAATGAAAGAGTGTTGAAAATGCAGCATTATAAAAATTTACGCGGCTCTGGCTGAGAGGTGAGCCGGAAGCTAACTTCATGCGCCGCGCGCAGGTTATTAATTCAAAGACCCGTGTCAAATAAAAATGCTATTGTAGCGCGCGGGCACAGCTCTGTCCTCCTTCAGTAGGTACACACGCGTAGGCTTCACTCACTCACACACACACACCCACTCTCTCCCACCCACACACACACACACACACTCTCTCTCTCACCCACACAAATACACAGTCTCTCACCCACACTCACCCACCCACACACACACGCACACACATACATACTCTCTCTCACATACACTCTCCCACCCACGCGCACTCACGCAACACACACTGTCTTCCTTACACACACACACCCACACCCACACACACTCCGTTACACACACACACGCACACACACACTCTCCCACACACTCACACACACACACACACACACACACTCACGTACACACGCACACCCACACACACACTCTCCGTTACACACACACACACTCCCACAGGCCTTGCGCTGGGGATTATAGCGCATGTGCTTAATGGAGCTGTAATCGATAGGGAGCGAGGGCTGCAGCTCAGGAGGAGTACAAACCGGAGCGGTGAACAAAGCTGGGCGTTTAGGCTGACGGGGGGCAGTGGGGGGGGGAGGGGGTGAGCGTTATCGCCCCGCTGCGTGCTCGCAGCCGGGGGGGGGGGAGACGTGGGGGGAGAGCAGAGATCCGCTGCCTCTCTGCTGTTGACATCATCGTTTTCTGACCGTGGCTGTCAGGGCGGGCCTCCTCCTCGCACTGGGGCTCGCCGGCGTTCGCAGTTATTATGACTGTCAGAACCACTTCGCCGGGCCCCAATCTGAGCTACGCCTGCCGTCTCCGCACATCGATTTCCACCCGCCTCGCTCCTGTGTGCGTGTGTGTGTGTGTGAGAGAGTGTGAGAGTGTGTGTGTGTGTGTGTGAGTGTGTGTGTGTGTGTATACGCGTGCGAGTGTGTGATGGTGGTGCGTGTGTGTGTGTGTGTGTGTGTGTGTGTTTGTGTGAGGTGTATGTGTGTGTGATGAATATAAAGTTGTGCAGAGGGAAGGAGCGTTTCTGGAGTCTTCTCTGGCACAGAAGCAGAGGCCGCGTCTCTGTGCAGAGCTGAGCTGAGGTCAGGTGTGGGGGCCGGTGGGGACAGCGGGGCCTCCTGTAGGTTTGACGGGCTGGTTTGGGCAGTGCAGCGGGGGGGAGGGGGGGGGGGAGTGAGGTGGGGGGGGGGGGCGGCGGCTCACAGAGCGCTGGTGGAGACAGCCACACTGGCGCGACCATGACACAGCCTCCCGCCTCCCGCCTGGCACAGAGCCCAGCCGGGGCGCTTTTATTAATAGCGGCCGTGGATGCGGAATTAATGAAGATAACTGGGCAGAGCAGCCTTTCATAACATCGCCGCACAATGCGGGCCGCTGTCGGGGACTGGGGCGAGGGGGAAACGGATGCTGGAACGCTGAGCCAGGCTTCAATCAGCGAATCAGGGCTTTTCAACCGCACTACCGCCCGGGGCCCTGACCTGATGTCACTCTGGCCTCTGCCTCACAGGACGATAGGCGCTCCACTACTCTAGCCTGCCTCACTACTCTGGCCTGCCTCACAGGAAGATAGGCGCTCCACTACTCTAGCCTGCCTTACAGGACGATAGGTGCTCCACTACTCTAGCCTGCCTCACAGGAAGATGGTTGCTCCACCACTCTAGTCTGCCTCCAAGTTAGTTAGTTGCTCCACTACTCTAGCTTGGCTCACAGGGAGATAGTCACTCCACTACTCTAGCCTGCCTCACAGGAAGTTATTTGCTCCACTACTCTAGCTTGGCTCACAGCAAGATAGTTGTTCCACTACTCTGGCCTGCCTCACAGGAAGATAGTAACTCCACTACTCTAGCCTGGCTCACAGGGACACAGTCCCACTGCTATTCTAGCCTCATTGAGAGAGACACGTTCACTATGCTACTCAAGCCTAGCTCACTGGGATCTTGTCACTCCATTACTCTAGCCTGGCTCCCTGGGGCATAATCAATCTGAAACATAGCCACTGTTCTGCTGTCGCCTGGCCTAAGCTGATGTTGTCCTTCCATATTCTAGCCTGGCTCAAGGACCAGCTGTCACTTCCGGGCCCTCTGCACGCTGGGAAACCCACTGTGTAAATGGCACTGCCCTAGCAAGGCCCGACGTGCGATTCCAGATGCAATCTCATATTTTTCGCTGTACCCATTCCCGAATGCAACACGACTCCCTTTATCAAACAAGCAGATGGGTTTCTCCCAGTGCAGTGCACTCCTCCGGCATTGTGTTCCACCAAAACCGCACTATTAAAAAAAACACTTAGTTTAGTCTGCCTTTGGAACACGATGCAACACGTCGCAGAAATCACTACCACTTTCTATCACTGTCAGACGTCGTTTTAATCACTGTCATTGTGTGTCTGTATAAAAGCGGGCGAAAGGAGCACATCACTGTTGTGTGGTTAACTTGCTGCAAGGGCAAATCTATTTCCTTTAACTGTCTGTTCCTTTATCTGTTAACTTTAACCGCCTTTGTGTTGCTTAAAGATTTTGTGTACGCCCTAAAACAGTGTCTCTCGAACACGGTCCCGGGGGACTCCTGTGTACGGTGGCTTCTGTTAAAACAGCAATTCCAATCCAGGAATTTTAACAACCTCTTCATTCTTAGTAATGACGATTTTGGTTTCGCACGATTATTTTTACCCTCTTTAGCCACGTTATGTCAGAAATAGCTAATAGCTATGCGCGAAGAATAAAAGTCTTATATTCGCACTGTGCTCGTTGTGCCATATTGCAAACGATTACGTAAAAAGAGGTTAAAGTAAAAAAAAATTAACTGATCAAATTATAGACTGTGGTGAATCAATAGGCTCCTAATTGGTGAAAGTGTGGACATATGGCCACTAAAAACGAACAGTTTGGAGTACACAAGAACTCAAAGACAAATCATAAATAATGAGCCAACCTTGCGTTCAGTTAATAAGGAAATATTGTGAAAGAAGTTAAACACATGTTCAACAATCTTAATTAAGCAAGAATAAATACACAGCATACACAGGGGTCTTGAGAACCAGTGCCCCAAAACACTACAGAGGGCAAGGACACAAACCCACCAGAATAATCTAATAGAAGCCTGTAACAGTGCCCTTCTGTGTGTATGTGTGTGTGTGTGTGTGTGTATGCGTGCGTGCGTGCGTGCGTGTACGCGTGGCTGTGTGTGCCTGTTCCAAGCTGTGTAACTTGTTAAAGTCTCTCAGCCTAGAAGCCCTTCAGTCAGCATACCCTGCTCACTTGATAAGACGTGTAAGATGGGAATGAGACCAAAATAAAAGATGTCCTCATCAGCACTGTTTAGGCTTTGAAAACCTATGTGGAGACGGGTAGCTACCCAGTGAAACGTGCAGTGTTAAGCCAACCTTTACAGAGTACGTATGGCCCCTGTTGGACTCATGTGTACTCTGTTAGAGTGGAATTAACACTGGACATTTTACTGCGTGTGTCTCAATCGAGCTCAGAGTGAAAAACAGACGGGGAAGCAAAAACCAAAAAAAATATCAAAGGGGGCCGGAGCCGAAGGTGTCAGAAACCTGGCTCCCACGGCGACGCGTTCGGAAGATCCCCGGCAACTGTCTCCATGACGCGGCTTCGTCCTAACGAACCCTAACGCGGTTGAGCGTTAGCCGCGGAACTGGAGAGAGGGGGAGGTACAGAGAGGGGGGGACAGTCCTGCGCCATGCGACCCCCTCCTTGCCCGCGACCCCGGGCCTCCAGTGACCCCGCCCCCCCGCCCCGCCGGCAGGGCGTGTTAGCGGGGACGCAGCGTGCGCCGCGGCGGGCGTGGCAGCTCTCTCATACCCCGCCGCGTCCTCTAGCCAAAGGCAATGTTTGGACACCTGTCATTTATTTTCTCTAGTGTTCCCCTGCGTGCTCCGCATTTCCCAGATAACGGTGCGGGAGGGTGGGCCCCTCCCCTCCCTCTGTCCGGGGCCCCTCGAGCTGGAGGGTGGGCCCCTCGAGCGGGAACTCTGGCCCCTCGGACCACACCACGGCGCTTAGCTGGTCTCCCAAGCCCAGTCC
>NC_049218.1:6768296-6918296 GCF_013347855.1 Anguilla anguilla
TTATTACACTTTTATCTAATGACAGCAGAAGCTGCTTTAAGTAACACTTCATTCCTAAATCTCTAACTCTCTCTCTCCACAGTTTGCTGCAGGCTGGGGCTCATCTGGTTTCTTTGTTTTCCTAATTTACTCGCACCTCTTTCAAAAATCCTTGTGATGATGCATTTTTTTTCCCGCCCTCTGGTATTGCGTGTTTCACAACGTTTTTAACGATTTCACACTGTGCATTGTTACCGTCTCAATTTTTTTAACGCGTTATTCAAATGGTCCAAATTGCGAAACGGTTTGATAGTCATAATAATATGATCATCATTATCTTCGTCCTCATTGTCACCGTCTTCATTATACTGCACATTATTTGTTTTATAATGAGCTGTATGTGTATGCATATGAGTGTGTGCGCGCGTGCACATATGCACAGGAGTGTGTGCACGTCTGTGTGTATGTGTGTGTTTGTGTTTGCACAGGAGTGTGTGTGTCTATGTGTACGGGAGTGTGTGTGTGTGCGCGTCGCTGGGTGTGTTTATGTGCGTGCGCGCGCGCATGTCTGTGTGTGTGCGTGCGCGCGCGCATGTCTGTGTGTGTGTGTGTGCACGTGCGTCTGTGTGTGTGTGTATGCACGGGGGTGGGTGGGTGTGTGTGTGCGCGTATATACACAGGAGTTGTGTCTGCGTGTGTGTGTGTGTGTGTGTTTTTTTTTTTTTAAATGTTCGTGCGCGTACGCATCTGTGCCCCCAGCCTGCGCGCCGTTGCGCGGGCCCATTTAAAACGCATTGCGAACAGGCTAGCTAACGCTGCACTTCTGCACTCAGACGCACTCCAGCACCTCTTATCTGCACCCTGTACAGGAGGCGCACTCCTCCGGCAGGGCAGACGTAAGACAGGCCGCAGCCGCGGCTACTGCCCCAGCAAGCGTTTCCGTTTAGGGAGAGTTTAAAAAAACATATTTACATCTCTTTCAGGCCCTCTTTTAAAAAAAGAGCATCGTGCGTGACTGACAGCCGCGGCCTCGAATGAAATTAAAAGCCGTGCTAGTTCAGAGCTGCAAGCCGCTTACCGTTTTTAACGCAGCTGATTTATTGTACTTTTCTAAAATAGCGTTGATGTTATATTAATGACTTTTTTTTCGCCGGAGATTAGTCAATCCTGGATGGAAACGGGATGTTTTAATTTCTGCGCATGTAGCCTGCAGAGAATTTCGCGGCAGTTTCGTCGTTTGTCACATTAAAGAGTAGCGCCCGGCGCGGTTCAAAGGGGTGCGGTTGACCCCCCCCTACACACACACACCCAGCACCGTGCACCCCTCCCATTCCAAACGTGCCCCCCCCCCCCCCCCCTTTCGACAGGAGGGTGAATTTTGACGTGAACCCCGGCGAGCACAGCCGGTCACAGAAAGGACGATCACAAACGCAGCCGGCTTGTACGCCGCGGCGTCGCAGCGTAACGTAACCCCCGCCAACACGCCACCCCCCCCGCCAACACGCCACCCCCCGCGCCCAACACGCCACCCCCCGCGCCCAACACGCTCACTCCGCCCCCCCCCGCCAACACGCTCGCTCGGCCCCCCCCCCCCCCCCCCCGCCAACACACTGACCCCCGCGTCCCGGCCCTCCGCTCGCCCCGTCCGCACGCTGACACATTCAGGACATCTTCACGGTCAGGGTGGGGGGGAGGGGGGTCGGGGGTGGGGAGTGGGGGGGATGTCTGAGATATTCAGTTATCCTCGCCTAACTCACCCTCCAGCTCCCCCCCCCACCCCCTACGCCCCCACCGCCCGCCCCCCTCCCCCCCCACGCCCATCACAATAATAAACCGCCATCTATTATTTTTCTCCCCTCCCCTGTGAAATAGATGTCTCCTGCCCCCCCCCCCCCCCCCCCATGTCAGCCGGCGCAGTGTGATGCACTCGGCAGTGCTGAATGCCTGAGAGTATAGCGGAGCGGGGCGTTGAGCGTGTGCTTTAAAGCGGAATGGGGGGGTGTAATGAATTTAAACTCCTTCTCCCCCCTCCTCAGACGCAGACCGTAGGGGGGGGGGGGGGGGGGGGGGGGGTGTCTTTGCCGTGACATTATTAGCGGTGGCAGGTTAGCGCGGTACAGACAGCCGTGCGCATTGCGTTTGGGACGGGGGGACGCGGGGGGGGGGGGGGGCGGGGGGCGGCCCTTGTTCCCCTTAAAGTGTTTAACCTTATGTGTCAGTTTGCTGAGTGATGCGCCGGCAGCTGTTTCTGATTCAGGGTCACTGTGTGCCGTTCTCTTCCTTTTAAAGAGCCCCCCCCCCCCCCCCCCCCCGCCCCTCCGCCCCCGCCCCCCCCGCCCCCCGCCCCCCCCCGTCACACGGCCGGGCCTGGGAGGGCCACGCGTACCTGCGTATATTTAGCCCTGGTGTCAGTTATTAGTACTGATGTGTGTGTGTGTGTGTGTGTGTGTGTGTGTGTGTGTGCATGCACACCTGTGTGTATTCGTGTGTGTTTGTGCGTGTGTGTGTGTGTGCGTGCACGTCTGTGTGAGTGTTTGTGTGTGTGTATGCACACGTGTGTATGTATGTGTTTGTGTGTGTGTGTGTGTGTGTGCACGCGTGCGTGTATGTGTATTTGTGTGTGTGTATGTGTGTGTGTGTATGTGCATTTTTGTACAGGTACCTCTGTATGACAGTCTCATATTGTGCATACGGTGACATTTCACTTCCTGTATCACAGTCAGGTTTAGCAGTTTTCCCTGCTCTGCACACCCACTTCACTTTAAACAAAACCCCAGCGCAGGTCTGACCGTCAGCAGCAGCCAGAGTATCTCTCCGAGTTCCTGTTTCAGCGCACACCTCAAACGAACCCCGCGCTCTGGCCTTAAACACAGGCACAGCTCCGTCAGTGTTTCCCACTTCTCACTTCTTCCGGAACTAATGGGAGCACTTTATTTTGTTTTATTTTATTTATTTATTTTTTTAGAAAAGCAAAGCTTATCTGTTGCCGCGGATGTTACCTTTTTCTGAGCGTTCTGCGACTCTTGCTGGAGAAAAAGGCTAAAAAGGAAATCCAGCCGAAGACCTGCCCTTTCGCGATGAAATGCTCACTTCCCCGTGCGAAGGCTCGCTCCCGCTGCCTGGCGCTCTGTGCTTGAGAGGCCAGAAGGGTCTTTCCTTATGGCGAGTGGCACGCTACTTAAGTTTAATTGGAGCCTCCGCCCCCCACCCCCCCCCCAAAAAAAAACGGAATCCAAAGGCGTATTTCAGACGAGCGCGGTTCTCAAGAGCCCACAGAAAGCTAATGAAGGGTGCGGAGGAAAAAAATCATTTGGGTGTAATGGAATTCCTAATTTCTGGTTAAAAAGCATTAGCCCTGTTTACTCAATCTGAGCAATAGATCTCAAGCATATTTTCTATCAACCCCACGGTAAAAAAAAAAGGAAAAAAAAAAAGCAGAAGAAAATGTGATTAGGGCCATTTAGGGGCCTAAGTGGAGTGGACTCCATCACGGCTCCAATGATCTTATTACCCAGATAGACGAGCGGCGGCCGGTAACGGGCAAATTAATTATTTCATGGATTTTCATATCGCGCGGCTCCTAATTCCTTTCTCAGGAAGTCTTTTGTTTTCATTATTATGGAAGACAAGGGTTGGGAGGGAAGAACAAAGGGCAGATCTCTCTCTCTCTCTTTTTCTCTGTCTCTCTCTCTTTCTTCCTCTTTCTTCCTCTCTCTCCCTCTCTTTCTCCTCTCTCTCCCTCTCTCTCTCCTCTCTCTCCCTCTCTCTCTCCTGTCTCCCTCCCTCTCTCCCTCTCTCCCTCTCTTTCTCCTCTCTCCCTCTCTCACACGCTCTCCCTCTCTCTCCCTCTCTCTCTCACACGCTGTCCCTCTCTTTCTCCTCTCTCTCTCCCTCCCTCTCCCTCTCTCTCCCTCTCTCTCTCTCTCCCTCTCTTTCTCCTCTCTCCTCTCTCTCTCCCTCTCTCTCTCTCTCTCTCTCTCTCACACACACACACACCCAGTGAATATTCATCTTCCCACGTCCGCCGTAATTATGAATCTTTTTTCTTTCGGAGCGATATAAATAGCTTTAAAACTCCATTACAGGCAAAGTCAAGAGCTCCGCGCCTTTCCCCGGTCGCAAGCCGGATAGACGTACCAAAAAAAAAAAAACGTTAATAAAAATAGGAAAGTAAGGAAATATTTAAATAAAACCTTCAACAGCCGAAAAGACAAAAAGGAATTTGCCGTACGCGGGCCGGTCTCTGGAGGAGGAGACTGGAGGGCTCTGTCACGGGCCTGTCATGTTTGCTTTATACCCCGAATGAAACTCTGGAGTTAAAATGTCCTTATTTTTGTCTCCTTTCTCGACCGTGCACCTGTCACGTCAGGTGCCTTTCATCAAATGCTGTTTTTTATCACCGTGGCGCATTCGCGAAGCTCTTGGATGAATTAAGAGCGGCTTTCGCTCGCTCAAGTCTTATCGGTCATTATTTCAATAACGTTCGGCGTATCACCGCGGCACATGACGGATTCATGTTTATTTTACGCGATCGCGTTTTATTTCATTTTTATATGACGCATTTACGCGCGGTTCTAAAACGGGTGTCCTGGCCCGTTAGCGAAAAAGTTTATCGTGGCACGCCGACAGAATTAGGTGACTAATCGCGACAACTGCACGGCAATAAAAAAATATGGACAATGTTCTTAGCTCTATTATTGTCCTAATTACGTATAATTAACCTTCATTAGCAAACCACTGAACCACAGCCTCCTCTTTATTGCCACATTATTCTCCTCTGGTTCTGTTTGTGTTTGTTATGAAATAGTAATGAGGGGACCTAATTTATACAGCATACCTGCGTTAATTAGACTCGTCCGGCCCCTCCCTCCCCCCCCCCCCCTCCCTCGCCCCCTCCCCGTGTCTGTGGCCTGATGGGTAAGCGACCTGTCCCGGGCCAAGGTCGCCGCGCTTCCCGAGCCCTCGTCGCGCCCGCGACCCGAAAGCGAATTCATCAGGGCCAGCTGCTCTTCTGTCTTCTGCCGCCGACTCAACCCCGGTTAATATACAGTAGTTTGCGTTTCATTACCAGTTCCCTTCCCCTGATGTTGATTTATGGCGCCTGGTTTTTCTCTCCGTCGTTCAATTAAAACAGTGTCACAACTCCTGGAGGGGAACCGCTTTTTTTTTTTGTGTGAAAAGCCGTCAAATGAGAGAGAGAGAGAGAGGGAGAGAGAGAGACGGGGACGATTCTTATGTTTCACAGTAAGGTCAGGGCAAGTAGATCACGCCAGTTTGAAGCACTGTTACCTGATAAACAAATCCCCGCGTTCGTTCTCGCTCACACACACACACTCTCACACTGACACTCTCACTCACTCACTCGCACACACACACACACACATCTCACACATGCACACACACACAACTCACACACTCACACTCTCACTCACGCACGCACACACTCTCACACACACACACACACACTCTCACGCACACACACACACACACACACCCCTGCCTCCCCCCCCGCCCCCCCCCCCAGAAGGTTGCTGAAGGAAGGACAAGGCCAGGCGGGAACTGAAAGAGAGTCGATGCGCTCCCCGCACGACTGTAATGATTAATAATCACCGGTAGCTGCTCATCTCCACACCGGACGCTTTTGACCCAGCAAAGGGCACACATTTAAATGACGAATGACAGCACTTTCATTCAACCTGTGTCACAGCCAACACCCTCCCCTCCTCCCCCGCCCCCTCCCCCGAAACCCCACACCTTCCCCTCATACCGAAATAGAGAGCACAATATGATTCCGAGTTACAATAGAGAGACTGATAGTGTTTATAATCAGGTCGGTCCTGACGCCCCCCCCCACACACACGCCGTACGGCGCGCTGGCGGGGGGTGGGGGGTTGGGGGGTTGGGGAGCGAATGAAAAGAGGCGCTCGGTGTGTGCGGTGGCGGTATTGTTCCAAGGCCGGCCCCCTTTTTATTCCCCCGGCCCGCGAACATGTCGGGCAAATTGGATCGGGTGCGCTGCCAGGCCGGCGCCGCCGCGCCCCGTTGACAGAACAAATTAATTTCGGCGGAGGCGCCGCCGCCGCCGCTGCGTCCTACCCCACCCCACGCGTACGCACGTGCGCACGCTCACGCTCGCGAGGAAAAAAAAACGAAAAAAGGCGGAATCACCGGGGAGCCACCGGCCTCACAAAAACAACCGCATTCCATTCCTCACCACTCCCCTCCCCACACCCCCCGAATAAACCGTCATCACCCCATCCCAACGCCGGATTGTCTGGGCCGGCTTCTGCAGCGGCTCGACGTATCCCCTCGTTCCCCCCGAAATCTCCCTCTCTCCCTCCTCCGGGGCAGGGGGAGGGAACTGCTGCGCTCCGCCCCAAAACGGCTTGTGGACATGAAGGGGTCTTTCCCTCCCTCTCTCTCTCTCCCTCTCTCTCGCTTGCTCTCCTTCTCATAATGCTTTCCCGTAAAGGAGGCGTTGGCTCTCAGTCCTGTCCCTGTCCCATACCGCAGAGGGGTGCGCCCATTCTCACCTTCAAACTGAACCAGCGGGAGGCCCGGCGTGCCGCTGCTCGCTCCCAAACCCAAACAGGATTTCCACGCTCGAGGAAAAAATAACCGGAAACCTTGCAGTCCAGCTGCCCCGAACACAAGGATACAGAGCGCTCCCTCCGCGATGAAGGCCCCCTTTCATCTTCGGCACACCTAGCGCTACGAAATTCCACCCCCCCCCCCCTCCGGGGTCCACACCACTTGCCTGCCCTTGAGACCTCCCCCCACACCCCGCCCCCCAAATTTCACCCTAGAAGCAGCTTCAAAGAACCCCCCCCCCCCCCCCCTTTTTGCCCTTTGGCCCCCCTGTCGCGATGGGCGAGGCGCCGACGTAGCTCTTCAAAAGGCCCTCTGCGCTCGGGCCGGCTTTAGCCATCGATGCTAACGTCAATGCTAACGGCAATGCTAACATTGATGCTAACGGCAACGCTAACATTGACGCTAACATCAATGCTAACATCGACGCTAACATTGACGCTAACATCGACGCTAACGTCGATGCGGAGGAGAGGCGCGCCGCGGTCCGCGCGCGGGCGGGCGGCCGGCCGGCCAGCCACACGCCGAGAACTCTGGGGGATTGCCGTCCTCCCCGCTGGAGGATATTGGAGGCTCTCTCATCTCGCCTCTGCCATTCCCACTAATTAACCTCAGCCCCGCAATAATGATCTTATCTGTCCTTCAGAACAGCCAGCAGCAAAGCAAGGACACCCGACATCATTACTCACACCCAACGTCTCCTCCTCCTCCTCCTGGGAATGGGGGGGAGGGGGGGGTTCACATTTACATTTTAGGGATTTAGCAGACGTCCTCATCCTCATTCCGGAACGACGCGCGCGGCTTTGCTTTCTGTAAACGTACACGAAGCCGTCACACGGCCTGGTTATTTACCGAAGCCGGTGGGGCTGAGTACCCCGCTCAGGGGAGACATGGCGGTGCCCGCGCTCGTCTGGCTGTGTCCGTCTTCGCAGAGCCTGCTGCCCACACCTTCCCCGAGTGCCCTGCCACGCAGACTGCTGCCCCCGTAGGGGCACCCAGACGGGCACCCCCTCCGCATGCCTAACTAAGAGCTGGTGCCCCTGCAGGGCGCTCGCGCTGACCTGGCCCTGGCGCTGAGCCGAATATATACCCGCCGCATGTCTGGGCACTGCTGGTACATACTAATGGCGGAGAAACTACTGGAAGATTTTAAAAAAAAGAGCAAATAAAAACCAGGGAACGAGTATGGCTAGCTGTGGGATACAGCAAGGCCCGAAAAATCATCCTCGGTCCCTAAAGAGTCATTTATTTGGCAAATGGAACACTCAGCGCACGGAACACTGAGCACATGGCCTCGCCCCCCCCCCCCCCCCCCCACACACACACACACAAACCAAACCAAAAAATAAAAACTATTTATATACTTGCAACAAGTGCAAAATGATGACTGATTCTCTGGTTAAAAGATGTTTTTTTTTTTTGGCTGTCTGAGTTCTGTGCTCCTTGCTAGGGCTGCTGCCTTATTTCGGGGGTGGGTGGGGGGGGGACGCGCTGTAATTCGGCTCTCCCAACCCCCCCCAGGTGTGGGCGCGGGGAGCTCGTCGGCAGGCCCGCGCGTCACAGGCCCGATTCCCCTCAGCCCTAATGAAAGGCCCGGGCCTTAGTCCCGGGCGGTGTTTGCGCTGCTTATGAAGCGGCTCCATTAATGCTGCCCACGCAGGAATCAGCGCTAATGGAACAAGTTAATTGGGATCAATCGGCTCTGAGCTCGGCTCGTTCCCCTGGGCGCGGGCAGATTAAGCCAGGAAGGCCCCCGAACGCGATTGCTCAGAAGATTAAGCGAAATTGAAGCCACCGCAAATAAAATATCAGAGAATTAAAGACTGAGCAGAAAGGGGGGGCGCACCTGTTATTTATTTTGGATAGCACTTCTATCTCCGGTTCTGTCTACCTCTTGACTCCTAGGCTATTTTTAAATTTTATTTTTTTTAAATTTACCACAAAGGATCAGTTTTACTTGTTCTTGTTAGGGCTCAGGCCCTATCCGTCTGAATTTGTCGCTCACAGAAAACTTCTCGCCGTGTCTTCCAAGTCCAGACTTTTTAGAAGTTCTACAAAGCCGGTTGGTTAGATTTTGTTCAAATTGAAAGCTACAGAAATCTGCCAGAAAAGGATGTGTGTATGAATGGTGGATTGGTGTCACGTTATTTATGGTGGGTATGGAGTAAATATGTGAGTAGGCAGAATGAGGGTGGTTTCCTCCTGTGACTTTGCCAACTTCCTCTTTTTCCCCTGTGCTTCCTCATTACCCAAAATCCTCTGGTTCAACCGAGGTTGTTGCAGGTCTTAACGAGCAGTGTAACTGAATTTGAATTGGCGATAATTTATCAATTGCGTGTGGGGTGCCTAACTGTATGATACTGAAAGTAAACAACAGGCTGAAAACTGAAAGTATGCCTGTTATATTTTGAGAGTCCATACGTCATGGACAAAAAGCATAGAAACTTTCTCCAACAGTGGCTCACTTTTTAAAAATTTCTGTTCAGTGTTTTGTGAACAGTGAGGCTGACAACAAAATGAAAAACCAGCTTAGTAACAAGCTGTCCTGTTTTTTTTTTTTTAAATAGGTAGAATGCAGAGGTAAGCATTCGCGGATGCTAAATGGCCTTGTCTACAAAAAAATCTGACAGGGAAGTTTAGCTCAAAAAACTGCACCGAGCACAGACCGAACCTGCGGTTTTGTCTTGAGAAGAAGACGCTCCTACTTAAAAAGGCCAGTCGGTGGACATAAAGAAATGCAGACGACGTCGTTGGCCGGTGATTTAACTGCCAAAATAATGCGTATTCAAGCACCGTAAATTCTGCGCATTAAATACCCTGCCGGACAATAGAGTTTACGCCGCACGTCCTTCAGGTTTCAATAAGGATGCAGCGCAGACGCCAAGCCACAGCGTCCCCCGGCCAGATCGATAGCTTGGACATCGGCCTACTTCCCAACGTCGGGAAAATGAGATTGTATCGACTCACACAACCGCTGTAATTAAACCGATGGTATACAGTATTCCGCTGCGCAATTAGTTCCGAACTCTCTTCGTTTCTTTATTCGTCGTGCTGAGGTGCGACAGGATCCCTGTATGTGTCTGTATCTGATATTAACCGTGACCCTCCTATTCCTCCTGTAACCCCATCCACTGTTAGACCCCCCCCCACCCCCCCCTTGACCCACAATCCTTTGTCCTAACCCCACCCCCCCCCCATATTTGGTGTGCTAAGTTACAGGATCCCTGTCTGTGCCTGTATCCAGTATTCATTTTGACCCCCCTCTTCCTCCCATAACCCCATCTACTGTTGGACCCCCCCCCCATCCCTCTTGACCCACAACCCTTTGTCCTAACTGCCCCCCTCCCCAAAAAAAAAAAAAAAAAATATATATATATATAATAAATATAAACGAAGTAATAATACTCATTTAAGCGCAGAAGTGAGCAGGAAGTGAGGCGTGTGGCGCGTACTCACGTCGGGGTACTCTTTGACGGGCACGTAGAGCTTCTCCTGCAGCTGCACGACGGGCCCGACGGCGTCCGGGAGCTCCGAGGCCCTCCTCTCCGCGCTGCCGTTCAGCGTGTCGTTGTACATGTCCTTCCGCACCCGGCTGATCTCTGCGGGGGAAGAGAGGCGGGAAGAGAGACTCCGTCAGACACGCCTCCTCGCCACGTCCTCTCTGCTCGCACTCGCTCTGTCGCAGTCAGGCCGTCCGACGTACCTCATCCCGGACGAGACCCCCCCCCCCGCCCCCCCTAAAAATATACCCCTACGCGGGGGCTCAGCTCGAAGGATCTAGACACCTGTCCTCACCTGTACCGCCATCGTCCAGCTCATGGGGGCGAGATACTTGTCCTCACCTGTCTCTTGTTACTTTTACTTGTTTGAGGTGCACACACACACACACACACACACACACACTCTCTCTCACACACACACACACACACTCTCTCTCTCACACACACACACACACACACTCTCTCTCTCACACACACACACACACACACACACACACACACTCACACACACACACACACACACACTCACACACACTCACACACACACACTCTCACACACACACACACTCTCTCTCTCACACACACACACACACACACACTCTCTCTCACACACACACACACACACACACTCACACACACACACACACACTCACACACACACACACACACACACACGCACGCACACACGCACACACACACACACACTCTCTCTCACACACACACACACACACACACACATCCAGGGCGACTTGTAGCTTGCACTTCGTCGGTCTCTACGACAGGATCGCACGCTGGCTGAGCATCGACGGCAGGGGACCCGTCTGCAGTCCGAACACTCGTCTCGCGTCAGAACCCAGGTTTCCTCAGCACTACCCCACACTTACCCGCACCTGCCCTCCTGCACCCTTACTTACTTGCCTTTCTATCTCTTACTGATATCCATCGGAGTGCACAAACCATAGGGGCGACATAGCTCAGGAGGTAAGACCGATTGTCTGGCAGTCGGAGGGTTGCCGGTTCAAACCCCGCCCTGGGCATGTCGAAGTGTCCTTGAGCAAGACACCTAACCCCTAACCCCTAACTGCTCTGGCGAATGAGAGGCATCAATTGTAAAGCGCTTTGGATAAAAGCGCTATATAAATGCAGTCCATTCACCATTTACCATTTACAAGCGCTGGGGAATGAGTGAAGTCACGGGCCTGGATCCAGGTAATGTCTGTCCCTAACTTTGACTTGCAGTTAGATGCTAGTTTTAGCTTTTAGGCGCATTCAGCTGTTTTATTTGAGGCACGACGCAATGAAGGCCTCAGAATTAAACCTGAGGCCCGACTGTGGACTCACAGGAACCTCGCGGGAACCTCGAAAATCCCACATCACCGCTTTGCCGACGGGCGTCTGTCTGGGGAGGGTCCTGATAACCGCGCCGAAGGAAGCCGAAAGCTAAGACCACGGCAGCGCTTAACGCCGGCGAGAAAATCTCAAAAAGGTTCAGCGCGTGCCTTCCTAGTCACTAGTCGCGCCTACTGAGCATGCTCAGTGCAGGGGGAAAGGGGGGACGCGGAAGGACAGAGGAGACATAATCGCATTAATAACATATGATCCAATCTGTCACTTAATGGAAGGCTAATAACTCTCCATTTCTTAAACCAACGGAAGCCATCCCGCAGGAGGGGGGAGAGCGAGAGCGAGAGAGAGTGGAGAGAGAGAGAGAGAGAGAGAGAGCTCCAATAAGACAGGGATGATAATTAAAACCACCAACTTCGTTAATATTTCATAAAAGACATTAAATATCCGGGTCTCTCGATGCTGCTGTGGCTGCTGTGCGTTGTGTAATTCTATTACTGGAGGAATAATTCTCCTGATTCGGTTCTCGGGGGCGAACCAAGGAGGAGGGCGAGATGTAATTACAGCGAAAGACACCCTGGCTGCCATTCGTCCTCACCCAGACGCGCCATGCCAGCCGACGCCCACCTGCCCAGGGACACGCCCCTACTCTTCTGCATGCCGACGCCCACCTACCCAGGGACACACCCACTCTGAAACATGCCGACGCCCAGCTACCAAGGGACACGCCCACTCTGAAGCATGCCGACGCCCACCTACCCAGGGACACGCCCCCACTCCCAAGCACATCGACGCCCACCTACTCAGGGACACGCCCACTCTGAAGCATGCCGACGCCCACCTACCCAGGGACACACCCACTCTGGAACATGCCGACGCCCACCTACCCAGTGATGCGCACGCTCAAACACACCACGCACACAGATACCTCTCTACACAAAAACACCGCCAGACCGCAGCCTTGTGCCAGGCTATGTGTCAATCAAATGAATACATTTCATGGAAATCAGAGGACAATGGCGGACACCCTTGACCATAACTCTGCGGCAGTAACTTAGAAAGTTGTTTATGGCTGTATTGTTACAGCGGTAAATACACTAGCTGATTTATAACTTGGCATTTCACAGTGAAGGCCGAGGTTGGGAAAGGATGTACCATCCAATGAGAGTGAGACGACCAGCGCAGACAAACGCAGAAACAAATCTGAAGGACAGACACACGCACCGGCGCACGTACTGTACACACTCACACACAAACAAGCACACGTGCATACACATACACACGCACACACACATGCACACGCACACACACATGCACACGCACATACACATACACACGTGCATACACATACACACGTGCATACACATACACACGTACACATGCATACACATACACACAGCACGCACACATGCATACACACACACACACACAAGCACACGCGCATACACATACACACGCACACACACGCACACACACATGCATACACATACACACACACACATGCACACACACACACACGCACACACACACAGCACGCACACATGCATACACATACACACACACACTAACACACACACACACACAAGCACACGCGCATACACATACACACGTACACACACACGCACACACACATGCACACACACATACATACACACAGATGCGCACACACACACATGCACAAACACAAAAACACTCGCGCTCACACACAAACGCACACAAACACCAGAAGCTGAGGAAACAAACAAAAACAAAAACAGAAGCAGGTTTTGAGATCCTGAGTCTTCCTTACGTTCCCGTGTTCAGAGCTGTATGGAATACTAATTTCGCTGTCACGGCGCGGTGTGCAAGAAGAGCTTAGCCTTCACTTCTCTGCTCAACGCCAGCGTGCCTGCATCTCCCCAGGTTTGTGCGCGCTGGATCCAGGTTGTCTTCGCGACCGCCCGGTATTATTTAAACAAACACTCCCCCCCCCGCTTTATTCAGTGATTATGTGTAGGCCCGGCCGGACGGCAGTTCAGTTAGCGGGGTTAATTTGGAAAGGCAGGCTTTTTGTGATTCCGTTCATTAATAACGTCGGTCTGAGATTTATCGAATGCGTCCCTTGATAGTTTCGAATAAATCATAAGCGCGTTTCTGGCGGCGGCAGCGGGGGGGGGGGGGTAAATATGCCGCGATTGTTCTCGCTGCCCGAACGCTGGGCATCGTCCGGCAGTCCGACTGAGGTCCGGTTCTGAGGATGATTAAACTGTCAGGCGGTGATTAATGCGCGGGGGGTTTTTTTTTTACAGCGTTTTAACAGCGCTTTTAGTGATTTGTCAGCTTTCTGCGCCTCAGAATTCAATCATTTTCTCCAGCACCGCGGCCTGCAGGGCTGAGCTGCCCGCAACACTGAGCATGCAACTGCCACCGACATACATCTCTCCCTCTCCCTCTCTTTCTCTCTCCCTCTCTCTCTCTTTCACTCTCTCTCTCTCTCCCTCTCTCACTCTTTTACTCTCTCTCTTTCTTTCTCTCTCTTTCACTCTCTCTCCCTCTCTCTCTCTTTCACTTTCTCTCTTTCTTTCTCTCTTTCACTCTCTCTCTATCCCTCCCTCCCTCTCTCTCTCTGCCTCGCTCTCTCCCTCTCTTTCTCCCTCTCTCTCTCCCCCTCTTTCTCCCTCTCTCTTCCTCTCTCTCTCCCTCTGTCCCCCTCTCTCTCTGTTTATTGTGTTCCTTTTCTCCTGTTAAGACATAATTAGCTGATATTGGCTAATGGCATTAAAATGTATGTCAGAATGAAAATTTTAATAAAACATTATCACAACTTGATCATATGCAATTCTACGCACACACACACACACACACACACACACACACCTCTCTGTCTCTGTCCCTCTCCTTGTCTCCTCCTGTATCTCTCTCCCATACACCAGCAGACACAAATGCACAAATTCAAAAGAGCCAGTTCAGGAGCGGCTTTTACAGCACTATAAAGGGGACCAGAAGGGGACCGTCTAGTAAGGATTACTCCGGATGGGAGTTCCGTGGCAGCAAAGTGCTACCCATAATGCATTACTGCATTTACTGCGTTCGCAGCAGTGCTGCAGGTGGGCTTCCACTCGCAATGGCTTACTGTCAATTAGAGGGACCAGCTGGCGTGCAGATGAAGTACTGTAGGTATACAGCTGTGTAAAAACCTTTAAGGTTGTGGCCCGAGGTGGAGAAAAGATACTAGACTAGGTGCATCTCACCTTATAGGTGTGAGCCACTGCCTACCGAAATTTCATTTTGGGATATCAGCCACCTTGAGAGCAAAGCTGTTGAGATATCAGTCGTTAATGTATTATGAAAATAAAAACAGGCGGGAGATTTGACGCACAGACGCCATCCATTTCAGCACGAGAGCGACGCCCCTGTTGTAGGCGGTCCGACACCGGGCAGTCCTGTCACAGTGGCGGCCGGTGGAGCAAACGCAGGCTGTGTGGAAAGCAGACAGCCGGAGAGTGTACTGTACAGGCACGAAGGGACCTCGCGGTCACTCACAAGCGCAGACGCCGCCCTGGACTGCAGACACCTCTTGACGGGAGGCCTCCCAGCTGTCCGTGCAGTTGAGGCCCTGGTTCTTACAGTACAGAGCGACTTGGTCACTGTTTGATAAATTCTTCATGGAGTGCATTTTACACCCACAGACAGGCAGTCTCTGTGGGCCCCCTTAAAATTGTAGACTAAAGCAAAGTTCCTAGTTCAGGCCTTTGAGTCCCCCCCCCCCCCCCAGGCCTTTAGGCCCTGGGTAGTCCGCTCCACTACCAACCCCCCCTCCTCCCCGCACGCTGTGACGACATAGCTCAGGAGGTAAGACCGATTGTCTGGCAGTCGGAGGGTTGCCGGTTCAAACCCCGACCTGGGCGTGTCGAAGTGTCCTTGAGCAAGACACCTAACCCCTAACTGCTCTGGCGAATGAGAAGCATCAATTGTAAAGCGCTTTGGATAAAAGCGCTATATAAATACAGTCCATTTACCATTTACGCCCCTGCTGATAGTTCACCTTTGCCCTTTGACCTCTGTTAGAGTTTGATTGGCATCGCTGCTCGGGGACGGAAGGTACCCCTCGCCACCTCAGTCAGACGGGCGCCTGCGTGCCCCTGCGGGGCTCAGCTGGCAGGACTTAAACGGGCACCGGCGATCAGGGCGATACCGCGCGTCAGGTGACGCATTCGGAGAGAGGGACGCCACAGGTGCACTCGACGGCAGTAACGGACGCTAACGAGATACCGCACACACAGCGTCTGAAAGCTCGCCAAGTCGGAGTCGAAAAGGATGTAGAACCCCAGGAGAGGGAGGAAACCAGTTTTATGCCAAGGGAGGAAAACACGTTGTTGCTTGGAAGTGAAATTTGTCCTTTTCTTTGATTTACTGATAAACGCAAGCAGTGTTGCGTTTTCTTTCTTCACGGACGTAGTCTGCAGAGTTAATTGCGGTAATTGTTCAGCTGGCCAATCTTTGTGCAGAACAGGACTAACATTTCAAAGTTTTAAGAACCTGGGTGATTACTTTTTTTGTGCATTTAAAGTGCAGAGTCACTTCTGATTGGCAACCCGCAAGACAATAGCTTTGCTGATTGGTTACATTCTACATTTCACGCTAATTTTGTTTTCACGGTAAAAATAAAAGCTTAAATCTCCACTGAATTACATACTGTAGGCTTACTACTATAGCACGCGTTTCCTTTGGGTGTCTGTGTAAAATGTCCATTAGGAGTAGCTGGAGCGATCGCACAGGGTCTCGCAGGACAAACATTAACTGTGTCCGGGCCGCAGAGGCTAGGAGACGTCTGACAGCAGCGGTACTTGTGAGTGCGTAGCCCTTCCCCATCCCCTTCTAACCCCACCTGCCCCCCCCGCCATCTTGCCCGCCCGCCCGCCCCCCCCAACCCCCCCAACCTCCCACCTCGCGGTCGGCCTCTGAGTCCCACGGGGGGGAGTCCAGCCTCTCTGCTCCAGGCTGGAGACGCGCTCTGGAGGCTACAGTAACCCGCGCTGGCTTTCTCTACCCCCCCATACCCCCCCCCCCCCCCCCCCCCCCCCACGCCTGTCTGTACGTCTGGCCCTCACCACCATCCTCCAACATGGAGACGGAGAAGGTGATTTGGAGTGCGATATTTAATCACATTCACCCGGACGGTAGATTTCTCTGCTCGAGGAACCTGCATTTCTGTGATTTCTCTTTCTCTCTCTCTCTCTGTCTCTCTCTCTCTCTCTCTCTGTCTCCCTCTCTCTCTATTGAGTTCTGTTATGTCAAGTGCATTACAAGTTTGGCATGCAATATGTACATATTGGCAATGAAAATAGAAAACAGTAAGTCAATTAGTCTCTCTGTAGTCTCTCCCTTGCTGCTTAACAGACAAATGTCATATACAGTAGCTTCCGATTTTCTCTGAAGGAATGCTATTAAAATATCTTCATTTTCAAGGTTCTTTAAACAGGTGGAAATCTATCTCACTAGCACGATGATTTGAATGACAGAAGTGTCTAATTAAGAGCGAGGTAAATCGTTACCAATTCACTAAAAAAAAAAAAAAAAAAATGCAAGTAATAATGAATAATTCATTAAAATTGAAAACTAAACCGTAATAAAAATTCAAGTAATTACCGTTCGTTTTTATTTCCTGAAGTAATTACCCTGCTGGGGATGACCTGCATTGGTTGGGGGGGAGGGGGGGAGAAAATGATATTGTTCCATTTTGATGTGACACAAGCACCACTCCCCCCCCCCCCCCACCCCCCCACCAGCAAAGCCCAGGCAGAGACGCATTGCTTCCCTCCTCCTGATAAATGACATAATATCACCTTCCTTTGTGGGGGGAAAATGAATTCACACAGAAGAAAGACAAGGGTGAGAAAGAGAGAGCGAGAGAGAGGGAGGGAGGGAGAGAAAGAAAGAAAGGGAGGGAGGGAGGGAGGGGGGCCCATCTCCCCAGCAGCACCTGCCTGTGTTTGTAATTACAGAGCCCAGCGAGAGGCGCCCGCATCGAGCGAGGAGGTTCGGGCGGGGGGGGGGGGTGCAGAGGGGAGGACTCAAACGGAGACGCCATCTGGGCCCCCACTTCCTGCGGAATTAGAATTCCGCCGCTCCCTCTCTTCCTCCCGGCCCGGCCCGGCCCGGCCCGGCTCTGGCCAACCAAACGCCGTTTCCCCCCCCCCCAAAAAGTACAGCGACCCTAAACGTTAACAGCCAACCACCTAGCACACCCAGCTGCTGTCGTCGTGGGAAACGCCTGGGTGAAATCCGCATAGCAACAGCCTTTCTTCCCTTTAGATTTTCCTCTGTCTTCCGTGTACTGCTTCTTGACATGACTGTTGCAGTCCTATGCGCAGCCAATAGCCAATAGACGCTAAAATATTTAGTTTTAGTCACAGACCGCAAACCGGTGACTACTGCTTAGGGCCTGGGAAAACAACAGTGTGTATGACCCGATACCGGGAGCCACTCTTAACTACCGTGACCATGGCCGAGCACTGCCTAGCAACAGCCAGGGACCGATGACCGTAGCCTGCCGCCCAGGATTAAAGACCGGTCGGAGGCAAGGGACCAGGGATGACCATTTATCGAGTTTGGACCATGAATGAAGTGCCTTCCCAGTCCAAAAGAAAAAACACAGCACAGATTGGGGGAGGGGGGAAATCAAATAAGGCTGCCCTCGCCAAAATCCATTTAATCAAGGTGAGCTCAAATGCAGGAGAAACGACAAAATAGCGACATAGCAACTGATTTCAGTGAAAATCCCAAATCGCAGAGAGAGAGAGAGAGAGACTGCAATTTTCCTTTATTTAAACACGCAAAACTCCAGTCGCATAACATTAATATATTCAACCCGATAACATCCTCATCCCCACCATCTCATACTAACCCCCCCCCCCCCCTTTTAACTCCAAAAAAAAAAAAAAAAGTTTAGAAAGAAAGAGAGACTGAGAGATGGAGCGAGAGTGGCTGTGGGAGAGAGATATGGGGAGGAGGGTGGGGGGGGGGGGGCACTTTTCTGCACTGCCTGACTCTGGCACAGACCCACTTCAATTAGCTCAATCTGCGAGGACGGAGAGCTAAAAGGGCCAATCTAATATTTATTAAAACGGGCGTGCAGCTCCACCGTACAGGCAGGGCAGTGCGATCAGGGAAATAAACCTGGCAACCCTCAGCATCTCCCTCCTCCACACAATCAGAGTGAGCAGGACCTGGCACTCTCACACACACACACACACACACACACACACACGCTGGCTCTTAAACAAATCTACACACACACACTGCCTCATAAACATGTTTACACACACGCACACTCACACACAGCCTCATGAACATACCTACACACACTGCCGCTTAAACAAATCTACACTCACACACAGCCTCATAAACATACCTACACACACTCACTCACATGCGCAACCACATACACGCAAATGCACACAATCACTCAGAAACAATCTCACCCACATACTCAAAAACCATAACACACACACACATGCATGCACACATTTATCCACATGCGCACACACAGCATCGGGAATAGAGATAATTCCAGCGCACAGATAACTGATGACACATGCACTCAAACATGCAGCCACAGGCACAGCCGGTAGGAGATGGTCCCTATGAGCACTGACGCATCACGGATATTTCATGGGCTGGGATCGCATCAATACAAACACAAACACACACACTCCAGCCACATCTGCACAAATGTGTACACAAACATACTCTCTCTCTCACACACACACACACACACACACACTGAGCTATGAGGTGCAATCTGATACAGTCCACTGTTTATGCAGTCGTGCAGGGTGGCCTTTGATTTGAGTGTGTGTGTGTGTGTGTGTGTGTGTGTGTGTGTACAGTATCTCTGTTTACTACGAGACAATGGCAGTACGATTGCAGCGGTTTGGTCGCTCTTCTATAAATACCTCGAAAAAAAAACGACGTCCCTGGGCCTTCTGTATCATTTATACATCATCACACGTCCAGCCACTCATGACAAACCCAACCGATCAGGAATGAGACAGATGCGGGCCAGACCGTTGTGTGGGACAGACCGTTGCGCACTCTGGGGCTCGTGGAGATTTCGGGCGGCTCCTGTGCTCCGGGTGAAAGGCAGGCTGTTCGCCCGTGCGCCGGTCTGATTTCTGTCCTATTTAAAAAGTGCAAGGCAGCACCTTCAACAGTCTGTCTGGTGCCTCTTTAATTTACTCAGCGCAAGAGCGCGGAGATTTGGAGCTTCGGGTCAGCGCATGCCAGCTCTGTAGTTAGCAGTGTGTGTGTGTGTGTGTGTGTGTGTGTGTGTGTCAGTCTGTCTGTCTGATTGTGTGCATCTGTGTGTACCGATGTGTTTCTGTGCATCTGTGTGTGTACCGATGTGACTCCGTGCATCTGTGTGTATTAATTCATCATTGTCATTCTGAGGATCTGTGTATGTCTCTGCTAGTTTTTCATTGCATGTGTGTGGGTGTGTGTGCCGATGTGATTGTTTGCATCTGTGTGTGTGTGTGTATGCATTTGTGTGTGCACTGATGTTACTGTGAGCATCTGTGTGTGTATGCATTTGTGTGTTCACCAATGTGATTGTGTGCATCTTTGTGTAGCAATGTGATGGTGTGCATTTGTGTGTGCACTGATGTTACTGTGAGCATCTGTGTGTGTATGCATTTGTGTGTTCACCAATGTGATTGTGTGCATCTTTGTGTAGCAATGTGATGGTGTGCATTTGTGTGTGCACTGATGTGACTGTGAGCATGTGTGTGTGTATGCATTTGTGTGTTCACCAATGTGATTGTGTGCATTTGTGTGTGTGCTGATGTGACTGTGAGCATCTGTGTGTATGCATTTATAATTGCCATTGCGTATGTCTCAGTGCATGTTTTTCAGTGCATGTGTGTGGGTGTGTGAAATGAAGGCCACATGTGAGAGGGTGTGTTGCATCACTGTGATTATACGTGTGCATGTGCATATGCGTATGAGTTTGTGTTTTTGTGTGTGAGAGAGAAACTGTAAAATAGACTGCGTGTGTGTGAGAGAGAGGGAGAGAGAAGCTGTGAAATAGAGAGAGCGAGTGTGCGTGTGTGTGTGAATGAGTGTGTGTGTGAGAGAGAGAGAGAGAGAGAAAGAGTGTGTGTGTGTGTATGAGAGAGAGTAAGCGATCGTGTGTGTGTGTGTGTGTGTGTGCGTGAGATAGAGAGCGAGTGTGTGTGTGTGAGAGTGAGTGTGTGTGTGTATGTGTGCGTGAGATAGAGAACGAGTGTGTGTGTGTGTGTGAGAGAGATAGAGAGCGAGTGTGTGTGTGTGTGTGTGTGTGTGTGTGAGAGATAGAGAGTAAGCGATCGTGTGTGTGTGCGCGTGCAGTGTTTCTCTTGAGCAATGCCGCCGCCGGGCCTGCTGACACACAGGAAGTGATGATTCTCCGCGGCGAGCGCTAATGCGCGCCCAGAGAGCGATTCCCCGCTGCGCTCGGGATGGCGGGGGGGGGCGCCGGGGCGGGGGGGCACGGCGATATGACAGCGCGCGGGCCGCGCAGCCTCAGGAGCAGGGACCACTAGGCGCTCACTTGCCACCTGGAACAGGCTGGCCGGCCCGCGCGGACACCCCCCCCCCCCACGCGCGTTATAATCGCCGAACGCGGCTCGGAGCAGAGCACGCCGTGGCAGCTGTGCCCCCCCCGCTCGCTCGTCAAAAAAATGCAATAAGCTATTATCGACGTTTAGGACGCTAATAACAAAAAACGCGACGAGGCCTCTTCACGTCGGGCTGTGTGTGTGTAGCGACCGCTAAGCGGATAGCGGAGGGGGGGGAGGGGGGGGCCTTTCAGCGCTGCACACGGGAGGATTAATGTTCACCTGCAAACTGCGGGCAGATTGTTACCCGTTTTTCATTGTTTCGCGCTATTCGCGAAGGTTATGGTTCAAATGGGGATCAGCAGTGGGGCACCAATTCCTAAATAACATGACTCCACCTGACGAGGTGGCGCGGTTTTTGTGTATGCCATATTAAAGTCATTTATACTGCTTTTAAACATAAAGCAAGTCATTAAGTCAGTGTTACTGGTTCCTAGCCTAAGATTCTGAAGACGTTAAATGTCTTCAGAAATTGGCTGCTGGTGGGTTGACCTTATTCAAATAAGCAAAGAACTTTTTAATTTAAAACTTATTTCAAGCACATGAGACTGTGCTAGTGAACAGGAGATCAGTTGCACTCAATCCACGCAGTACAAAATACGTCCTCCTTAATTGTGATCCAAAAAACACCAAATCTAAATTTAAAAAAAAACGAAATACTTAAACCGGACGTTCTTAAAATCTCTGGTCGTCTTCAGAGTTCTGATTCAACGTGACATAATTGTGCTGCGTGTCACGAGACAGAGTTCAGAGCTAATGGGTTTTAATGCCTGAACCAACGGCTGCATGCATCACATGACCTAGAATACGTTTAATAAACACGCACAACCTGCATTGCTTTCCTTCAGCCAATAGGCCTACATAAGTATTATTTTAATCCATAAATGTTTAACCGGTTTGTGACCAGCGTGTGTGTTGCATTTCGAGAAAAATGCAGTTTGACCGACCGTGCGTGACTGAAAGCTGCAGAACACCAAACAAAGGGAAAATTTCATTTTACAAATGGCACGGTCCAGAGAGCCGCGTTCTCATCTCTGTCGTGGTGTGGAAACCGGTAATAGAGTTTTTGCCAGTACGTACAGACGCAGCCCCTGAATTCAATCAAAAAAAAAAAAACACACACAGATGACTCAAGGGGAAAAGGGTCATTCAAACCTTCTGGAACAATTCAATTCAGCGTATCGCCATGCCGACGGGATTGCGCCACCCGGTTCCAGAAAAATGTTAATTTAAAAAATATATATATATATATATTTCAGTTATTTGATTGAATACCACTTTGGCTTAAGATGACTCGGCAGTTTTGATTGGATTGAGGAGAGAGAGAGAGAGAGAGAGAGACGGCCAGATACGAGACGAGCTCGACCGGTCAATTTGGAATCGAGAGAATTAAGAGAAATTGTCCATAAAATGGCCGCCTAATGGGCTTAAAGTTCCTTTGGAGGGTTGGCGGCGGCGGCGGGCCGAGTGAAAATGATTTTAAGGAACGGTTACGCTGTGCAGCGCCGCATCGCATTGAACCCTTTTCACACCTGCGCACAGGTAACGCCAGTCCCTCTGTTTCTGCAGTCACAGCACAGGATCAAATGGCAAACAGATACTGTGTGTTTGAATACCAGTGGTTGCTGCCATACTGTCTGTCAGGCTTGGTTTCTTTTCACCCCACCCCCCCCCCCCCCCTCAGAAATCTGAGCTGTCACCCCTCCTCATTCTCCCTCGCCCCCTCCCGACTCTGAGGCACAGCCACACACCTGGGAGGGGGGCTCGGTGACATGCTCATGGCACACTCCCGTACGGAAAGGGGGATTCTGCTGTACCCAAACATGGCTGAGATCTTCAGTCTCTTTTACACACAGCAAGTAATACCTAGCCAGGATAGTGTGTACTGTACCGGTGCACGTTGCTACCAAGCTAACGGTACTGGAAGCCGTATACATTACTACCAAGCTAACGGTTCTGTAAACAGTATACATTACTGCCAAGCTAACGGTTCTGTAAACAGTATGCATTACTACCAAGCTAATGGTTCTGTAAACAGTACACATTGCCACCAAGCTAACGGTTCTGTAAGCAGTACACATTGCCACCAAGCTAACGGTTCTGTAAGCAGTACACATTGCCACCAGGCTAACGGTTCTGTAAGCAGTACACATTGCCACCAGGCTAACTGTACTGTAAGCAGTATGGCTCGTGTCTCTGTTCTGCTGGTGTGTAGGTGTGGAGGCTGGTGTATAGGTGTGGAGGAGCAGCGTGACATTTGAGGAAAGGGTCAGGTAAACCTGCAGAAATTCTGTAGAAGTAATAAACCACCAGTGCCCCCGTGGTGGCAGAGTGCGCCTACACCTAAACAATGCTGATGAGAACGGTTTCCCCACAGGGAGGAGAGCAAGAGCACAGGCATAGAACTACTGCCACTGCTAACAGGCTAAGCCAGTGACACAGGTCACAGACAGACCAACTGCCACTGCTAACAGGCTAGGCCAGTGACTCAGTTCACAGACAGACCAACTGCCACTGCTAACAGGCTAGGCCAGTGACTCAGTTACCAAAACCAAAACTGTTCTGTAAGTGCTTCATGTTCTGGCAGATGGAAGCTGATAACGTTGTAAAACACACACACACATGCCCAGCGCGCGCACACACCTATTTACAGACGCCTCTAACAGACAAAACCCACTGGAAGAGTTTACGGTCAGACCAATAGGCTCGGTCCCCAGACAGACACTCCTAACGGGCTGACTGACAGATGTGATGCTGCTTACACCTCACACACACACACACACAAACACCAGCAGACAGGGCTCAGAGATGTCTGATGCACACACTGCTGCTAGCACACACACAAACACACACACACACACTGCTGGGAGATTTGATAAGGCAAGAGATCAGCCAGCAGACTGAAAGGCGCTGTGCGTCGACAACCGTGCCTCTTTCTGTGCGTCTGATTCAAATTAAATACACTTCAGGATCACTGAACCTTACAGGAGTAACACTCTATAATCATGCTGTGGAGAGCTCAGCTAGGCTCACGTCCCTGCCGCGTGTTTCTTGTTGTTTAAAATAGCTCAATGCGCCATTCTTCTTTGAAATCCAGCGACATCAAACGGTCTATTCATGTCCTTTTTATGTCTTTGTGACTCCACACCTGTTAAACTCCACACACCTACAGTGGATTTCATTATAACATTTTACAGTGTATAGTGTTGCATAACACCATATGATGTATTAATGATATGCAGAATTTTCCCCAGTTACTCTATCCCAGCTGCGAGGGGTTAGCTGAGGTGGGCAGCCACTGACCGGCAGCCTAACAACCCCATGACCCGTGTGATCATGTGACCCTGCCCCTGCCCACTGATTGGCCAGCTCAGGCTGCGGTATTGAATTGGCCAGGCTTTTTGCCTTCTGACACCGTCCTGCACTCCTGTCCAATACAATTCTCATTTCCCGTAGACTTACTGCTTCTTTCAGACTCCCCTCTCTGATTGGTTATCCCCTGACCTCTGACCCCGTGTACCGCTTAAGTACTATCGATGAGCTCTGAACCAACGTCAGATCGCGTCAGATCAATTCAACTCCGCGCGGGTGTTTTTCCTACGGGTGCAGCGAACGCTGCCATATTGCTCAGTTCTCGTGTAGCCGGTGTTCTGGGGATGAAATGATTTTGAATCAGCCAGACAAATTGAAGCTAACGGAAAACTGTCTCGTCGCGGCGGCGTCGGTATCCGCGCCCGGTTTGTCTGACAGAAGGAGCGCGCTCTCGTCCCCGCTTGGAGGGCCGGAGCGCGAGCGCTGTGTGCGTGTGCGTGTGCGTGCATGAGGCTTTGGCTTTGCTCACACACTGGTATTAGGGCGTGGGAGTGCAGCATGACCGTCTGAGCTGATTACGCACCACCTGGGATTGTGTGTCTGTGTGAGAGAGAGAGAAAAAGAGAGAGTGCGTATGTTTGTGTGTGTGTGTGTGTGTGTGTGTGTGTGTGAGAGAGAGAGTGTCTGTATGTGTGTGTGTGTGTGTGAGTGAGAGAGAGAGGGAGTGTGTGAGTGTGTGAGAGAGAGAGAGAGAGAGAGAGAGAGAGAGAGAGAGAGAGAGGGAGTGTGTGAGTGTGTGTGAGAGAGAGAGTGAGTGAGAGAGAGAGTGTGTGTGTGTGTGAGTGAGAGAGAGAGAGAGGGAGTGTGTGAGTGTGTGAGAGAGAGAGAGTGAGAGAGAGAGAGGGAGTGTGTGAGTGTGGGAGAGAGAGAGTCTGGCGCAGCGCGAGGCCACGGTCGCGCTGAAGCGGCTCCAGCTAGCGGCCCAGAGTAATGCGCGCTGTCTCACTGTCTCACTGTCTCACTGTCTCACTGTCTCAGAGAAGCTCCTTGGATACGGCCAGCTGTGTTCTCAGCCCTAAACACAAGGCTGCGTTTTAAATCTCTCTCTCAAACGGGGACGCGAGAAAAAAACCGCCAGCGCGATTCCGCTCGGGCCCGCCAACTCCGAAGCGACGGGGGGGGGGGCGGTGTCGTGACCCCCCCAAGGTGACCTTACGGACCCCCCCCTTAAAGCGTGTTCGAGTCCGCTCTGAGACCGCGACCCCTACAGACCCGGCGTGACCCCCCCCCTCAAAGCGCTCCTGACCCCGCCGTGACCCCTTTAATAAACTGAGTAAACACGACGGCCCCGCTGAGTGATTGCGAGCGGCGGCGCCCTGTGACCCCCTTCTGTTGGACTGCGACCCCTCCGTGACCTCTCTGCGACCCCCTCGTTACCCTTTGACCCCTCTCTGGGACTGCGACCTCATTGTGACCGAGCGGAGCGACCGTCACGGCATCGACAGGCTGCGCTTGTCAGTTTCAGTTCTTATGCAATCATTTCACACGCTGTGCAAGCTGAGAGGAAAAAATGCATTTGAAATTAACCAATATTTGCTTTAAGAACTGTGTATTTATATTAACCTTATATCAACAATTTTAAATCTCTTGTGAGGTAGACTCGACAGTTCTTTGTTCTTTGCTTGGTGGTTTGATATGGACAGCAGCTATACCATGCAAATGTGGACTCAGTTTTCTCAGGTGGTCCTTCCATCAAAGTAATAACTAAGTTGGAAGTATTGTTGGTTGGCTGGTAGGGGGTGAATTTCCCTCTGGTCAGACAGCCCCCAGCGCCCCAGTGCAGTGACGGGGACGCTGTGCTGCAGGAGACGATGTCTTTCGGACGAGATGTTACACCGAGGTCACCGTGCTCATTAAAAGTCCCCGTGACACTGGTTTCCTGGCTGAATTCCCGACCTGGCCCCCTCAGTCTGCCACCTAATCATCCCCTGATTTAATTGGCTGAAAAACTGTCCGCTCCCTGTCCACCTCAGCTAATGTGTGGGGAGCGTTCTGGCACAGAATGGCTGCCGTGCGTCTCCCAGGTGGGTGCTACGCATTGGTGGTGGTTGAGGTGAGCCCCCCCCCCCCATCACTGTTTTGCATGGGTAGTCCCAGAATCTGTGCGGTGATGTAATCTGCCTGATGGGAGCCTTGCTGATCTGGGATGGACTGTGACCCAGCTGATACTTAGATGGGGCCCTCTCTAAATCACACACATTTCACAAATATTTATTTAGCGTTCGTGCACTTGTCACTTCATGCCGTGTTTCCCCTACTCAAAAGCGCACAGATGAGTAACGTACCCCCCCTCCCTCCCCCCCCTCCCCCCCCACCCACCCCACTTCACAAACATAACAAAATGATGCAATTACGCGAGATGTAACTAAGGGCAACGGAGCCCTCTGTAGTGTCATCCACCCGACTCTTCCTGAAAGCTGGGAGAGCCGCGAACGTTTCCATTACCGCCAAAAGCGCACTCGGGGCGCGCGGCCACTGAACCGGCAGATCTTGGGGAAATCAGGCAGGGGATTAAACAGAGGAGCCAATCGGTCTCCCCCCCCCCTCCCCCCTCCAAACGCCACAGACTCACCCCCACCCTCCTGACACACACCCACCCACTACAGGAAAGGGAAATCGTCCTTTTAAAAAAAAAAAAGGCGCAATTTTAAACATGTATTCAGTCGCGTCTATTTTTCCGCCCCGTCTGGCGGCAGTTTTACTTTCGGTCATGTGCTCCGCGCGTCGAATCACCCGCTCCCTCTCACATCCGCCCAACTCCCACCCCCCCCCCCCCGCCTCCACCCCCCTCAACCCCCCACCCACTCCCAAAACCCTGCAGAGGAAAGGAGCCTGTGTTACTATACATCAGGATCCAAGTTCATTCTGGAGAGATTGACTTTGCCGCCGCCCCCCCACACTCCCCCCTCCCCCCTCCCCTTTCTCCCTCCACTTCCACATCTTCACTTCAGTTCTGAATTAATTAATGACTTCACTTATGTGATGAATGGGGGCTACTCAGTCTAATTACAGGATGAACTGGACGCATTTTCCGGGGCCCCCACGGGCCCCTTGGGACGCTTCAGAAAGGAAAGACTCTTCCTTCCTTCGGCCAACTGCTCTCCTGCACCTCTTTAGCGGTAAAGAGGCCCCCCGCAAAAAAAAATCAGTCTGCGTACCGTTAAGCCGTGCCACCAGTGCCCTCCGCCCATCGCCCGCCCGTCCTGCCGACAAAAAAACAACGAGGGGTCGGGCAGGAGACCGCGGCCCTGGCCAGATACCCTCGCCCGCCCTGGTGGGCATTTCACGGGGGTATTTGGCCGTGCCTGTCGTCTGTATTTCGTTTTTTGGTCTCGGAATTCAGGCGATGACGTGCGTAACTGTACCCCCGCACACAGCACACGGGACGAGTCGTGGGTCATGCTGGGATGGGCGAATAGGAAAAGGGCAGGCGTGTCGTCATGGAAGCCAGAGAGGAGCTCCACCAATCACGTAGTACGTTAATAGCACACCGCCAACAGTGATTGGACATTCTAAAGATTATTATTAACATAATATATAATTTTATTTATTAATTAAATCTCATGCGTAATGTTTATTTACATTTTCCATATAACGTGGCGGATGAAACCGTTCACTTAGTTCAGAATCGATTAATTGAAACACTTATCATATACGTAACTATAGAGCGTCTATGTTTTTGATTATTGTATTTTTTTTCCTACACATACTTTCGTATGCAAGACAGATCCCTTTGAGGGTAAAAATAAAATCAACTTTAGTGAATTATTATATTATTGTAATTAATTCTAGATAATTCAGCTTATACGAGTCCATAAGGAGTGATGATATCATAACTAAACGTTCTCTACCGGAGTATAAAACGTGCTGTTATCATAGCCGATTTAACACTGAACATTTTGCTCTGTTCTCTCCACAACACCCTGCTGCTGTTCCCACAGGCTCGGCGCGCCCCCCCCCCACCCCCCCTCACCCCCCCCCCCCCCCCCCCCCCTTACCGGAGGATGGGCTGCAGTGTCACTTCAGCGGCAGCTCGTGCGATTAAATTCATCACCTTTATTACGGAGAGCGGGCAGCCCGGCACGGCTGAGCGCGCTAACTGCGGGCGGAGAGGGAGCATTCCTCAGCGCTAACGGCCGACCCGTCCGCGCATCCGCCCGCCGCGCCCCCCCCCACCACCGCGCCCCCACCCCCCCCCACCCCCCCACCGCCGCGGACCCACCCCCACCCCCCCCCAAATCCGTCCTGTCTGCTCCAGGCCACTGCGCAGACGACATCACTCACAGGGCTGGAGCAGTACGCACAATCACACACAAGCACGCACGCACACATACATACATACAGTACATACATACATACATACACACACACACACACATACATACATACATACAGTACATACACACACACACACACATGCACACACACACATACATACATACATACATACATACACACACACACCACGCACATAAACGCACAGATTTTTTGTCATCATTTATTCATCCAAAAATAAGCAAGCATGTTAAATCCATAGAACTGAAAGAGGGTGTGTCTTTTTCACGTCTATGTGAATGCACTAATAATTCCACACAATTTACAAGCCCCTGAAAAAATCTTTACTGCCATTGAGATGACATCTGCAGAAACACACACACTTGCATGCACACACTCTTACACACACACACACACACACACACACACACACACACGCATAAAGACACACAACCCTGTACAAATACCATACCGTGCAATCACACATGTTCATGCACAATCACACACAATCTCACACACACTCACAAGGACGTAAACACACAGACATACATACACAAGGACATAAACACACACACACGCGCACACACACACACATGCACACACACACACACACTCACGCACACACACACACACACACACACACACACACACACACACTCACGCACACACACACACACACACACACACACACACTCACGCACACACACACACACACACACACACACACACACATACCCACACACACACATACCCACACACACACACACACACACACACACACACACGCACATAAGCGCAGAATTCCGAGCCGCTGTAGCTCGCTGACGTATCGCTGCGTTTTGGGGACCGCAGGAGGCGTCTGAGCCCCTTCCGTTCCCGACGAGGTCTCGGTTTCTCTGCCGCGACAGACGATGCCGCCGCCACTCGCTCGCCGCTTTATTTATGTCCTACCCGCCAACGCTCTGGGGGCCCCGCCGCGGCGGGTATAGCGGCGTGCGCGAGAAAACAGCGGCTCGAAAAAAAGCTTCACGTGTGATCAATGTAGCGCCCCGGCGCAGGCTGTTCAGGGTTTTTTTTCTTCCCCCCCCCCCCTTCGTCTCCGCCGTAGGGCGGAATAACGCTGAGGTCCGCGAAAAATAGAAAATAAAAAATGGCGAGCTGTTCGGCGGTGGTGGCAGCGGCGGGCTTCACCGGCGGAGTCCTGCTGCGGCAGCGCCGAGCCTGTCGCCCGGGGGGGGGGGGGGGGGGGGGGTGTCTGTAGAGCTCAGGGCGACACCCGCAGACGAGGAAACCCCCACCAGCGTACTCGTGGATCCAGCGCGGCGCTGAGCTGGTGACTGCGCCTCATCATCGCTGTTAGCCGAGACCCACAGCTGGGAACGTACAGTCATCGGTGTTAATCCCTGAGCTGTGTCCTGAGGAGGCCCCATGTGCATGATCCCCATCGGGGGCTCGGAGTGTGTTTTAAATCAGCGCCGGTCCTGAGTCAATGACCAGGTCCAGACCCCTGGAAACCAGGTTAGCGGGTGAGCTGGAAACCAGGTTAGCGGGTGAGCTGGAAACCAGGTTAGCGGGTGAGCTAACTGTAATAATCAGCTTTAATCGAGCAGCTGAGTGCGCAGTAACTGAGGGTATATATCAGCACGCCCCCGCGGCTCTCTGGGACCAGGGCGAGAAGCCCTGCTTTAAAAACTGCGCTGTTTCACAGACACCACCGATCGGCCTGCGTCCATCCACAGCCCTGGTGTGTGTGTACTCTGCTTATTCAACACCCCCACCCCCCCACCCCCAATCCCCCCCACCCAGACACACAGGCCATCGAATCCTGTTTCATCTCAGCCTTCAGAGCCCATCTGATCGCTGTCCAGGCTCCGTCCAATCAGATTAACTTTGACATCTCGGCACACGCTAATAAGGTTTTTTTTTTTTTGCGCGTGTGAAGTTTGTGTATCTTAACGCGAATGCACTTTAAAACAGACAGTAAAAAAGAACACTCCTTTGACAGGTCAGCAGATTGCTGTTATTATCACGGCGTGGTTTTCAGCACGTAAGTAACGAGAGCCTTTTTCTGGAGATACCGCCGGCGAGCGGTTGTGCCTGCAACAGCAAAACACCTTCGCTGCCTTGAACTAAAAAAAAAATCCCTGCTTTTTTTTTTTTTTTTTTTCCAAACACGCACTTAATCTCCCGCTCCAGCTCTTCCAGCCGCGCCTGTCCTGCGCGTAACGGCTCGCTCACGCGCGCACGGAGACGGGCGTCGGCCGCGATCTGCCCGCCGTGCTGGCTGCCGCCGGCGGCCGAGCCGCAGCGAGACGCTCCCCGCGGCGGCGGCCCAGTTACCGCGGAAATTTAAAGCGGAGTGCAGGACGGAGCCCGAATATCACGGCGTCGGTGATTCAGAGGGAACCGGAGAGAGAGCGTGAGGCACACGTGCAGGAGCACACCGGTCCAAACACACTGACACACACAGACACACATGCACACACCCACACACCGACACACACACACACACACACTCACACACACACACACACACACACCGACACACACCATCACACACACACACATGCACACACAGACACCGACACACACACAACATCACACACACACACACGCACACACACTGACGCACACACACACACACATGCACACACAGACACCGACACACACCATCACACACACACACGCACTCGCTCACACGCACACACAGATAGATGCACACATACACACACACAAAATTAAGAACACGTATACATTATATAAATGTACATATGTGTTATATTGGTGTAGACTATTATTATCATTCAAATGTGTTTCCAAAGCATATGCTGTTAACAGTTAAAGTGGACAGAGAGAGGGAGAGAGAATGAAACAGAGAGAGCAGGGCAGTGAACACTAATGATCGGCCGCTTGCTTGTATGCCCTCCCCTTAGACCCCGAGTCTGAACTGGTTAACTGCTTTAAACACACGGATAATATCAGATTCTCTGCATGCACAGCTCATACATGCACACACAGCACACACAGCTCACACATGCACACACAGCTCACACACACAGCTCACACGTGCACACACAGCTCATACATGCACACACAGCTCACACATGCACACACAGCTCACATGTGCACACACATGCACACACAGCTCACACACACAGCTCATACATGCACACACAGCTCGCACGTGCACACACATGCACACACAGCTCACACACACAGCTCACACATGCACACACAGCACACACACACACAGCTCACACATGCACACACAGCACACACACACATGCACACGCAGCTCACTCATGCACTAGCATCTCACACATGCACGCACAGCTCACACGTGCACTAGCGTCTCACACATGCACTAGTGTCTCACACATGCACACACAGCTCACACATGCACTAGCGTCTCACACGTGCACTAGCGTCTCACTCATGCACTAGCGTCTCACACATGCACTAGCGTCTCACACATGCACTAGTGTCTCACACATGCACGCACAGCTCAAACATGCACTAGCGTCTCACACGTGCACACACAGCTCACATGCACAGGTGGATCGTACACAGCTGGGGCAATGTCTTTTTACGCATTTCAGGCAAAATCGTCCTATTTTTCCTTGTGTGTTTCGTGTATAGCTACAGCTATAAGAGCATCTTTGTTTTGGGTGTTATGTATGAGGGTGTGGGAGTGTGGGGGGTGGGTGGGCGGTGGAGTTGTGAACAAGCTTTAACTGCCATTTGTCTTACCTGCTATTGTACAGAAAGATTGGTTGCCTTCATTAATTTTCTTGAATCAGGTATATAAACTGAAAATAGCTTATTTTATTTTATTTGCACACAGTAAAACGGTAAAACTGGCAATATATTAAAGGGACAGTGCCAGATGAAACCCAAGAGGGCTTTTATAATTACCTCCTCTAGTGATATTAGCTAGGCCATAAGCAAAGCAACACAAAAACAAGACAAGCCAATAAGCAGATATATATGCACATTTTTTTTTTAAATATCTGTTTTGCGTTGATGACCTCGGCAATTAAAGTGGGCAGGGAATCCAAGGGACTGTGTGGCCAATCGGATGCGGGCTACTGTTTAATAGTTTAGTTTAGTCAGAGCATGAGGACGTTTCAGGGAAACGGCTTAAGATAAAGCTGCCATGTGTGTCTGGTCTGGTGGGCGTTCCCACGTAGAGAACTGGAAAAGTATTAAAGGACAAGGAGGAGAAATATTACCCCACTATTTACCCCCTCTCTACCAGTCTCTCTCACACACACACACACACACAAACGCATGCGCACATGCAGACATACATACGCACATGCACGTGTGCACACGCGCACACAAATGCGTGTACACATACACGAGACACACACAGACACAAACGTACACACATAGACACGCACAAACACACGCAAACACATATACATACGCATGCACACACACATACACACACATGCACGAGACACACAGACACGCACAGACACACACGTGCAAACACGGTCACACACATGCACGCGTACGCACACCCACGCGCGCACACAACACTCGCGCAGACACAGTCACACACGTGCACGCGCACGCACACCCACACGCGCACACACAAACAACACACACGCACTCGAGACAAACACACAGTTCACAGAAAGCTGCGTCAGATTCCTCAGCTTGCAGAACGCAGCTGTGATATCACTTCTCTGCTCTATGTTCTGTGTGAGAGGCCAGAGTGCTGCGTTCAGCAGACAAAGCCCTGGAAGTGAAACCAGTGTCTCAACAGTCCTCTGTGATCTGGACAAAAGGGGAATGTCACATATGGCCAACGTGCCTCCAACTGCATTCTAACGACCAGAGTAAACATTACAGAACAAGCACGGGAGTCACACTTCAGTTATGCATGCATTCAGCCCCGAGCCCACTCAGAGAGATACACTGCATAAGGAGGGGAAAGAGAAACAAATTCTGCCCCGCACACACACACACACACACACACACACACACACACACTTTTGCATACTCACTCACGCAAACACTCACACATGCGCACGCACACAATCTCACATATTCACTCACACACACATGCTCAGAAAAACACAGACACACACACCACACACATACACTCTCACACATACACACACAGACACTCACACACACACACACCCACACACACACACACGGTTGTAGCCCCAGACTACGTTTGATACCAGAGCTACTTTTCTACCCATGGTAATGGCCGGCTGCCGGTACAGGTTCGGCGATAGCCTCGAGTGAAAAGGCACAGAGAACCGAGCAGCATCCACACTGTCGTCTCTCCCACTCTCGCTTAACTAGTTCCTTTTACTATTCCGGTCACTTCTGTTCGGCACTGAAACCGGGCAACAACGGCGCGAAGGAGAAGTGAAACCGTCAAGTTCTGTCAAGACATTTTTTATTTATTTATTTATTTATTTTTTTAACGCCGGTCTCGTCTGCGAGCTAAAACCTTGTGTAAACTTCCCCCGGATAACCCGCGTTTTTCACTGGTTTACAACGCGGCTCCGGCTGCAAAACAACGGTAAAGCTTTATGAACTTTCAGGAGGGACAAGCACCTCGTCGCTTTCCTCCGCGGTGAAACGTCAGCCGAAGAACACCGGGGCCGAACGCCGCGGGAGGCGAGGACGCGAACGGCCAGGGCGCTGTGCGATAGGCCGATGCGTCATGCGCTGAATTCTAGGTAATGCTGACGTTGTTTTTTTTAGCAGACCGGCCCCGACAGCACAATTCCCTGCGTGCGTGTGGGCGTCTGGGTGCAGCTCTTCGCGTGCGAGCGTGCACGTGCGTACTAGTGCGACCGCGTTCGTACGTGGAATTTGCAGCACATGCATGTGTGTGTGTGGGTGTGTGAGCATGTGCACGTGAAGGCTCTTATAAATGAACGTGCATGAGTTTGTCCGTGCTTCTGTGTGTGTGTGTGTGTGCGTGCGCGTGCGTGTGTCTGTCTGCATGTGTGTGTATGTCTGTCTGCGTGTGTGTGTGTGAGCATGTAAACGTGAGGGGTCTTATAAATTAACATGCATGAGTTTGTGTGTGCTTCTGTGTGCGTCTTTGTGTGCATAAGTGCGAGCGTTTGTCTGTCTGCATGAGTGTGTGCGTGTGCCTGTGTATGTGAATGTGCGGGTTTGTGCGTGTGTCTGTCTACGTGTGTGTGTGTGTGTGTGTGAGCATGTAAACGTAAGAGCTCATAAATGAACATGCATGAGTTTGAGTCTGCTTCTGTGTGTCTGTGTGCATCTTTGTGTGTGCTTGCATGCGTGCGTTTGTTTGTCTGCACGAGTGTGTGTGTGTGTGTGTGTGTGTGAGGCTCTCACGCACAGCTGTGTGTGCCATCAGGGCCTCTCACACACCAGGAATTTCACCACAGATGATTCATTCTGTGCTGACGAGAAGAAAAAAAGAAAAAGTACCTCGTGAGCGAGTGTGTCCGTGATTAGCCACAGCGGCGGACACTCGCTCATGTGCCAAATTGCGCTCGGCCAATCACGTGCTGCATCCAGGCCCTGCATCCGAGCAAGGGCCAAATCCCAGCGGACAGATACCATTTCACACCGCGAACAACACCGTACACCAGCAGGTACATAAAACACTGGCTCGACATTCACACACACACACACGCGCACACACACACGCACACACGAAGACAGGTGACATTCTTTTGTAGGTTATGTCTTACGGTTACTCATAGCCGTGATTGAGCACCACCTATATGCAGATTTTTTTTTTTTCATAGGAAGATATTAAGCTGCAATACTTTACAAAAGATTTTTTTTTGTCTTAGGAAGACATTAAACTTCAAACAACAGCAACAACAACAAAAAAACGGTGTGCTGTAGCCTTGTTGAAAAAAGTGCTTTAAAAAGCGACAGCCAACTTTAAAACAAGGCTTTTCTGGAATCATATGGCATCTAACGAAATATATATGAAGGGGTGGGGTGGGGTGGGGTGGGATGGGGTGGGCAGGTGGTGGTGGGCGAAATGTATATATTTTCCCCAAACTCCAAGTGTGTCCAAATGCCCTTTTTCAAGGCTGCCCAACCAAATCCTCTGCTCCTCATTCACTAAGCAATAGGCTACAAGGAACACGCCAGAGGTGGTGCCGTGGGAGGGGGGGGGGGCTGTCCTATCCGCTGGGTTTATTGTAATGACCAGCCGATAAAACCCCTTGTGCGCTCCCCTCCAGTGACCGCAGCTACACTCCTCGCTCCCTTCCCTCTCCAAATACCCTGCTGTTACTCTTCGCTTAAGGTCGCTCCTTCTCCAATCAATACCCTTTCACGAAGAGGCAGACTTATTTTGCCCGAGGCTAGGACGAGGGGGTGGTGGGGGGGGGGGGGGGGGGGGGGCAAACGTTCTGTATGGCTCCCGACTTCCCGACTCGACTCACTTGTTCGAACTGGTGGGGGTTGCGAGGGAGACGGGGGTCTCGATTAGCACCAGCACGTGAAGGACGCGCAATGGGGGTTATCAGACCGCGAGCCTATAAATTCCTCAGCGAATCAGAATCGCAATAAAACATTTATTCGCTCTCACAGAACAAAAGACGGATGTGTACTCTAGCGCTAGTTAACCTATTATAGTGGCCGTTTTTATAAAGTTAGCGACTGTAAAAGCGGAATTTAAAGCGCCGCCGAGGGGTGATACTTGGTTCTCCTGCACTCTGGACTCTTCGCTGAACTCGATGAAGAGCCCCCTGGCGCTCGATCTGGCTTCGCCCACACAAGTTTACCAGTTCGGCGTGAAACGCGAGTTATTTTCCAATCAACTTTTGAATGCCGTCTAACCCACCTGCAGTCAGCTCACGCCCCTGTCACTGTTCTGAGGGGTCGCACGAGTATAATGCTGTGGATATTGTTTTTAAAAGAGTAGGCCTAACATGTATATCCAGCTCTATGGAACAAAAATAAGTCAAACAACAAAAAGAAGTTGAACTCTAAAGGAAGGCCAGTGATAATCACAGTTAATATCACAAGTTTACTTTTAGTAGCAGATAATTTAGACTCTGGACATATTACAGTATAGGCTTCCCATGGTTACAGTTTTATACTAATTAGATATTTCACTCAGTTAAGTACCTTTGGTGCAGTGTCTTAATGCGCAATGGGCGTTCTGTTAAATGTTGCACACCTGCTTCGCACTGCTTTTGACCTGACATTTGAAGGCTTTGTATTAACGGTCATTGTATTAACGGACATTATCCCGTAATTAGTAGGCTATTTTGGAACTGTAATATCGTAACATAGTTATTTTTAATTTTGTCACTAAGAATAAATGTTTTTATAAGTATAATACTTACATAAATAACATCGTCGAGGGAAATCAGTTGGAGGTGAATGAGTTTATTTCACAATTGTCCACATAGAGAAAGGGCGTAGCGAACGCTTGTAAAATGTAGTTTGTTGGATCGCTGCATATTAATCAAAGCGCATACAAAAGTCTCGATGTAACACTGTTTTCGTGATGTCACAGTTTGCGATTAAATGGATTGGGAAATTTTGATTTATTGGTCAATATCTATTTAACCGCGTGGAGCAGTTAGAGGTTGCCACTACGTAGACAACCTAAAATATAGCCTATATGTGGTTCCAAGCCTAGGAATTTAGGAAATGTCTGGTACTTAGCAGCACTGTACACCTGCAATTTGTTTTATGCACATGCCAGATTATGGAACGGGTATGCAGCATTTCCCGTCGCTGTAGTCGGCTGATCGCAATTTCAAAGTAGACAGCATCGAGAGCTCCGGTTAGTGCCAACTCAAATTCGATAAATACGATAACAATAAGATAAACAAAAGGGAAAAGATAAAGCTCGGCGGCACCCGTTCGTGATTTTCTCTGTTCGGATCATATGACATATAGGCTACTCAAGCTCCCACCCCCCACCCTCCCCCACCAGAAAATAACAGATCGTATATTTAATTTGCACACATCGATCCGGGTTTGGATACCTTCGTCCAGCAGTCGCTCGAGGTGGTTGAAAATCCCGCAGAAGTTGGGCAGACTGCTCATCAGTTTCTTGTCGTTCATAAGCTGCATGAGATAGTCTGGGGTCGGCTTCGGTTTCTCCTTCGTTTCCATTTCCCCAACCATATTCCAAAAAAAAAAAAAAAATCACGCACCCCTGACAAAATCGAGGAGCAAAAAAAAAAAAAAAACAACACTAAAAACGTATAAATAAACACACGATATAAAATACAGGCTCGTACGAGAGGCGCGCGATGTGTCTATTCCACCCTCTGTCCTGTCCCCTCTGGCTAGCTAACGCAGCAAGCCCTTCTGCCTCGCGGTGCCGCGATCACTTTCTTTATGCACAGTGCTGCGATTGTGTTCCTTCTCCTCTCACTTGCTGCAAAGGAAGATACAAAAAAATAAATAAAACAGAGAAAAAAAAGAAAACGGGAAAAGAGGGTGAGAGGTAGTTTCTTCTTTTGAACGATGCCCTTATAATTCCACAAGTTGCTCAGAATGAAGAATAAACTCCCGTGTGCCCCACTGTTCTTGAATCTTTAATTTTTTTAATAAATCTGTCTTGTCCTTCTTCGTAACGAATGTCTTAAGGCCGTTTAAATGTCCCTTTTCCCCGAAGTTCAGAAGCGCTTGCGGTATGTGTTATCTGTGTCTGTGCACCGAAAATGTCTATCTCTCCTGTCTCTTGCTCTCAATAACGGAGCTTTTCAATGAAGCTGGCGTTTCGGTCTCCGACAACTGTCTCGCTCTGCTTTGCCTGGGCTCGCGGCCCGTCACATGATCAGACTGCACAGCAGAGTCCTTCCAGTCCAGAGCGTGCGCGCTGCTGTGCCGAGTGTGGGAGGGACACACGCGCGCGTACAAACACACAAACACACAGACTCTCTCTCTCACCCCCCCCCCCCTCCCTCTCTCTCTCAGTGAACAAGGGTAAAGTCAGGGCAACAACTGCATTGGTGACAAAGAGAGGAGAAGGGACCTGGTCTGGTATAGGGGTGTAGGACTAGAGGGGAAGTGTTGGACACTGTTTTAATTTTCAGGTGTACATATAGCCATGGAAAGCACACATAATGCCTTCTACATGGAGAATCTGTGAGCCGATTAACTCAAATTAGGATGGATATAAACTTGTGTGTGTGTGTGTGTGTGCATGCGCATGGATGAAAACAAGTGTTGGCGTTTTTCAGATATGCTAAAAAAACAAAACACAAACAAACACATTTTGCAGCATAAGGCTCACTTTAAAATCCACACACGCTTGCCAGACTGTGGAGTCCACTTGGTTCCCATGTCGCCTGCATCCGCGAACGCTTCCAGAACCGCTGAGTTCCGTCTCTCCTCCCACCTCTTGGCTAACCGCTCCGCTTGTGTCTTTCCATCTTTTCCTCTCCCCACGTGTTCGTTCCTTCCCACAGAGTCCCGCTGCCTGGGACGGGGCCGCAGGCTAAACCAGGTCAGCCCCCCCCCCCCCCCAACCCCCCAAAACCACAGGAGCCTTTTTGCATGTCAAACAGGTGCGGCGATTGTAGGGGCCGGCGACGTGACTCTTTTGTGATCATCTTTTCGTTTATTAAGCGCTGTTTCCATCTTTTATTTTTTGTTTAATAAGAGCTGTTGTGATCTTTATTTTTGTTTGTTTTTTAAGAACGGTTGTAATCTTTTTTGTTTGTTTATTAAGCGCTGTTGTAATCTTTTTTGTTTGTTTATTAAGCGCTGTTGCAATATTTTATTTGTTTGCTTGTTAAGCGCTGTTGTAATCTTCTTTTTTTTGTTTGTTTTCTTTATTAAGTGCTGTTGTAATCGAAAAGAAAGACCGAGGACAGGGCTCGCTCCATCACCGCACTGCCGTAACCGTGTAATCACAGATGTGCGCTGGGCCTCGCCGCCTGGAGAGCACGACTGGGTCAGATAGACTATTAAACTATTTAGAGCTGAAAAATAGCGGGTCGTCTGTCTGCGTGAGTGACATGTATGGCCTAAAGGGTGGGTTACGCGAGTTAACCAAAGTTCACCCCTCATTCTTTACTGGGGAAAATGCCTTGCAGGGAATGTATACTTACACACACACACTCAATATCCATTTGGGTGCATGCTTGCATTTATTCATTTTTTGTTAGTTTTTAAAGTAAAAAAAACTGATAAAGATCAATTATCGTGGTATATAACTAAATTTGCTGATCAGTATACAGAACAGATGAGTACTTATGTTGTAGCAGTTCAGTTAATGTATTGTCTAAGGGTTATACAGTTGCAAAAATGCTTGGCTCAAACAGAATTACAATATTATCATTTTGATATCTCCAGCAATCAATACTCTTTTACCTAATATAACACTTGGTAATGTGTTTCTAACACAACCTACAGTACAGCAGTTTGTGAAAACATGGTCAAATGCAAGCACAACTGAAAATCAACTTAAAAAAAAAAATTATTGATAGAACTGATCGCTGTGAAGATTTCATTTTTAGTCAAATGATCCGGTGCATTCTGTAGCTTTTTTGGCGGTCGGGTTTTTTTTTCTTCTTTTTTTTGTGTGTGTGCAGTGCCGGATTACAGAGCTTGTTATGGAGCGTTCCAAAGCCTTCTTTGATCCAAAAAAAAAAAAAAAATGGATTCGCTGGTCCTGGCCGGGAACTCACTTACCATAGAATCCCTCTTTCCAGTAAAACACTAAGAGCGCTGCATCCTGAGAACCCGGGGCTTTTATAACGGTCACCGTCTGAACCTCTCATCTGTGAAACAAACCCCTCTGGGGTCCAGCGCCGGACGTGGAATTGATTCCCATGGGTGATGTCACTTTCTGTGACCGCAATGCCAAATGGAGTCTTTTCACGTCCGTGTACCCACAATGCAATTCAAATAACTGCTCGCCCCCCCCCCCCCCCCCCCTCCACACACCTTCTGCGTTAATTCAACTCATAACAGAGTTTGTATGTGTTCAGAGGACAATCAAATGTACTCTACTCTATCGGTGATAATTCAACGCTGAGCATTATTATACCGTGTGGACATGCACACACTCCTCTTTACAGCTGTGTGTTGCAAGATACTGTTTTCCCAGTTATGCTATTTAAAAAAAAAAAAACATTACTAGACTTAATAAACTATATAAAAAACTTCATTTTCACTAAAGTGTTTAACATGCAACTTGCATTCTCTTTAAATAAAATAGTTGACATTGAACATTTTTTTGTTAACACGGAAAAGCTTTTCTTTTTCTCGTAAAGAATGCCGTAAGTTAAGCGTTTGCAGCTTCTGTTTCTCCTTACGGTACAGACCGGTCAGTGCAAAAGGTCAGACCGGACAACTCAAAAAAAACACGGATGTCAGATTCTGTCTGTAATTTCTGAAATGGACGTGTGCTCTTGAAGGGAATGTTGTCCCTCTCCCCCCCCCCATGGAAAAGGACCCAAATGTCAATAATATCCCCTGTTAAAGAACAGCAAAGTGTGATTGACTAAATGTCAGAACATATCAGAACGAATGGTGCCATTGTACTCAGAGGAAAACAAGACATTTATCTCAATAGCAGTGCTTCCCAAAAGGGCCGCTAAGCAAGTGAAGATAAAGTCTTCTTTAAAAAAAAAAAAAAAAAAGCCTGTGATCTTTCAGCAGAAAGTGTGGCCTGTTTTAGATGTGAAATTTTTATTTAGCGCTCGAAGCTGGAAGGACAGTTTTCATTTTGCACAAGGTATTCTGCACATTTACAAAAATGGGCAAAACTTTAACAATGCGATCAATGGTGCTTGTTTGGACTATTTCGGGTTGAAATGATAAAGTGCATTATGCCTTTTTCTTATTTTTGTTTGCTTATTAAATGCAATATTACAGTGCAATATTTAGAGCTGAAAGGCTTTTGCAGAGTTTATTTTTGTGTATGCCAGGAATACCTGTATTTAATATCTAATTTAAATCCAGAACAATAAATCCATTCTCATTAAATCTCATTCTGTTTTATGTGCTTTATCTGAAGCCTACTTTAATAAAATTATATCCCATGATTATAACCAAAAAATGAACATTGGTCATCGTACATTTAATGGAAATATATGGCATAATGTTTGGTGAGTTTTTTTTTTCATTTATTTTTTTGTTCTTTAAATTAAAGTTTCGAACTCGAAAGTGAAAGTCGTGGTTATCTGCATGCAATCGCAAGCACATCCACACAAACGCTTTAACGGATTGTTTTCCATTTTCAAGTGTTTTTAAATTATTATTATTTTTTTGTTTGTTATGCAAAGCGCACACTTTTAAATCCTCAAGCTTTGCCGTGTGGATATCTGGGAAAGAATCACTGGCATTCTGTTTGATGTCGTTTTCTCCATCTTTTCTTTTAAGGCGAAGGAAGGGTGGTTGGTGGTGGTGGGGGTTAGTGGGGGGTTGTGGTGGTGGTGGGGGCTGGGGGGGGGGGCGTAGAAAACAAAGTGCGAAAGAATTCGCCGGACAGACCGGGCCCAGGCCCAGCCCTGACGGGAGTGAAATAAATGACCTGCAAGAACAGGAAGGGTCTGTCCCGTGCGTTCCCACCACCTTTTCATCCCTTTGGACGGGCGGGGGCCATTCTCATGCAGATGGGCTTGGGACAGTGCCCCCGCCCCGGCTCCTCCGCCCCCCCCCCCCCAGCCCCCCCCCCCCCCCACACCCCCGTGCTCAGGAGGCGGGGACAGGGGCGGGGCTTGGTATTTATGAGCCTCCGTCCCTCTCCCTGCCCCTGTTCAAAGTGGAGGAATTACGTTAATGAATGCATGCCTGCACACATGGACCCTGCAGCCGGGCAAAGAAAGCACCCCACTTATCTCTTTCTCTCTCGCTCTCCCTCTCTCTTTCTCTCTCTCTCTCCCTCTCTCTTTCTCTCTCGCTCTCCCTCTCTCTTTCTCTCTCTCTCTCTTTCTCTCTCGCTCTCCTTCTCTCTTTCTCTCTCGCTCTCCCTCTCTCTCTCTGCCCCTGTCGATACCTCTTTTTTCCCCTCCCTCTCCCTTTTCTGTCTCCATCCATCTCTCTCTTTCTGTCCCTATCTCCGTCTCCTTCCCTCACCCATTCCTTTCTCCCTCCATCTCTCAATTCATTTCAGTCCAGTGATGCTTTCTTGGCAGGGCAACCAAGAGCCGCACTGCCAAAGCACAAAAGAGCGTATAGAATATGAACGGGCTCTCTCTCTCTCTCTCTCTCTCCCTCTCTTTCTCTCTCTCTCTCTCTCTCTCTCTCTCTCTCTCTCTCCCTCCCTCCGTACCCACCTCTGTCACTCCCTCCCTCCCTCCCTCTCGTTTCCCCTTTAAGGCCCTGTCACAGAGATGTGGCATCCAGACTCATGTGTTTGCTGAGCCCAAAAATAAAAACAGCCTATAAACTTATGAAACCAGATCTGCACTAGAAGGATTCAGGATTGAAGGACCTTTGGGTGGGTGGGGGGGGGGGGGGGGGGCAGGCCCTCACCACGGCAACCAACCCTGAAGGAAAGAACTGCTGCCTGGTGCTGCTGGTGAACAAACAAAAATTACAACCGGGACTATAATTCATGAATGGGGGGGAAAAAGGCCCTTTTTTATTTCACATTCCTTTTACAGAGGCAATAAGGGGCAAGCTGTAAGCATGATGGAGTCTCTGTGTAATTAAATGTGCAAACAGGAATTACAGCTTGAATATCTTCATTTAAATGCCATTTAAGAAATTTGGAATGGACTTAATAATTCAGAATATAAGTACAAAATTGGAGACATTGCAGGCTGAACAGAAGATTTGATTAAATTAAATTAAAGGTCTGATTCCAGTCCTTTCTCTTGTGAGTCATCGCACGCTGATGAGTGGATGACACAGATCTATCCTTGCTCTGCAGCCTCCTAATTTAGTCTGTTGCGGCAGGCGCTTCTGTGCGCCAGTCTGAGTAATTTGCCGAAGGAAAACCCGTTTAGCACAGGCGTGAGCGTTAGCGTGGCCTTGTACCGTTAGCGCGGCCTTGTACCGTTAGCATGGCCTTGTACTGTTAGCATGGCCTTGTACTGTTAGCATGGCCTTGTACCGTTAGCGTGGCCTTGTACCGTTCGCCTGGCCTTGTACCGTTAGCGCGGCCTTGTACCGTTAGCGCGGCCTTGTACTGTTAGCGCGGCCTTGTACCGTTAGCGCGGCCTTGTACCGTTAGCGCGGCCTTGTACCGTTAGCGTGGCCTTGTACTGTTAGCGTGGCCTTGCACTGTTAGCGTGGCCTTGTACTGTTAGCGTGGCCTTGCACTGTTAGCGCGGCCTTGTACCGTTAGCGTGGCCTTGTACCGTTAGCGTGGCCTTGTACCGTTAGTGTGGCCTTGTACCGTTAGCGTGGCCTTGTACCGTTAGCGTGGCCTTGTACTGTTAGCGTGGCCTTGGAATGTTAGCGTGGCCTTGTACCGTTAGCATGGCCTTGTACCGTTAGCGCGGCCTTGTACTGTTAGCGTGGCCTTGTACCGTTAGCGCGGCCTTGTACCGTTAGCATGGCCTTGTACCGTTAGCGCGGCCTTGTACTGTTAGCGTGGCCTTGTACCGTTAGCGCGGCCTTGTACCGTTAGCATGGCCTTGTACCGTTAGCGCGGCCTTGTACCGTTAGCATGGCCTTGTACCGTTAGCGCGGCCTTGTACTGTTAGCGTGGCCTTGTACCGTTAGCGCGGCCTTGTACCGTTAGCATGGCCTTGTACCGTTAGCGCGGCCTTGTACCGTTAGCGTGGCCTTGTACCGTTAGCGTCAGGTCACGGCGCGGCGGGGCGCGGCTTTGGGGCCCGCGGAGAAGAGCCGTCTCCGCGCAGAGGCATCGAACCGGACCGCTGTCTTCCAAATGCCTTCTCTTTTTTTCTTTTTTTGCGGTAACCAGGCCCTTTGTATTGGGAATCTGTTGGGTGCTAATTTGACGCGCCGTTGAGATGAAAGCGGGGGGGGGGGGACTCATGTTAGTTTCGGCATCAGAGGATCGGAATGCGGGCTATTTAACGCGGGAGTCAGACAATCCGCCGGGCCGGGGACAGCCCCCGCCCCGTCCGCCCCGCCCGCCCGGATCCGCTAAATAAATAGAGAAGTAATTAACAGAGCGCCCGGGGAACGGAGAGCTTTTCATTACCGCCCCAGCAAAACAGCCTGAGAGAGCGAGAGAGAGCGGGAGAGGGAGGCTGGAGCGAGAGCGGTGAGAGAGGGGAGGGAGAGAGAGGGAGAGAGGGAGGGAGGAGGGAGGGAGAGGGAGGAGGGAGGGAGAGGGAGAGAGGGAGGATGGAGAGAGAGAGTGGTGGGAGGGAGAGAGAGAGGGAGGGAGAGAGAGGAAGCATGGAGAGAGAAAGAGAGGGAGTAAGGAGGGAGAGAGAGGGAGTGTATGGAGGGAGAGCGAGTAAGGATGGAGAGAGAGAGGGGGAGTAAGGACGGAGAGAGACAGATTGTGTGGAGGGTGAGAGAAAGACACAGTAAGGAGGGAGGGAGAGAGAGAGTTGAGGGATCGAGAGAGAGTGTGTGTGAAGGAAGAGAGTGAGTGGAGGGAGGGAGCGAGAGGAAGAGAGAGTAGAAAGAGAGACTCACCTCATGTATTTTATTTCTCAGTCGGGGGGCTGAGGGATGTTCCTGGACAGGCGCTTAGTTTCCCTGCTGCTTATTGGCCAGCTCATTCCTTATTTCTCATTCGTGGCTCGTCTCTCAACGCCCCCCGTGCATTAACGTCACATGACTTGACCTGACCTTTGCATGGCGGTGCGGCGGCCTGTCGCCCGTGGGAACACCTGTCAGCGCCAAGCTCCCCCCGGGCCTGTCGAGGATCCTTCAGTGCAGGTGGGCTCGCTCCCAGACCGCACTGCTCTGGGATCGGCTGCTCTGGCCTTCAACCTGTCGTCAAGGCGCCCGTTGCCTCGGGCCTGTTACTCGGCGCTCGTTTGCTCCGGACTGTGCTCCGCTGGTGCAGAGCTGCACGCCTGCGTTCCTAATGGCGTAATGAGATTTGTAAGAACTACGAAACAATCGAGCTACTGTTCCCGTCGCTAGTGGTAAAGCACAGAGCACTGAGACACAGATGAAGTGGGTGGGTCATGTGTCTGCCAGTGTTTCTTGTTGTTTGTCACGGTCGTGACAGGGTCGCACGGGTGGAGCTCTGGGTCAGGGATGGAAATTTAAAGGACCTCCGGGGCCTTTCCCTGGATTCAGACCAAATCAATAACTTGCCGAATGGGAAATCGTCTGGGAAATCCACGATAAATCCCAGGTATATTTGATGCTCGTTTACTGTAAAACTGAATTTCTAATGAAGTTTGCCCTGGTGCTTTTGAATGACTCCAGAGGTCATGTTGTCGCGCTGCACTGATAAATAATCGGATGCTTTCTCTAGATCTCGAAAAGAGATCTTCGGACTCTTTTGTTCGCAGTTCACTGATCATGTGACACAAAACGGCTTCTGTGCGACAAGCGTGCGGACTCCGTACTGCCGCAGTTCTACATCGTACAGCGTTTCCTCTGACTATATTGGCATTCTCAACGTCAGTTTTGGAGATGCTCTGATATTTCTGTGGATCTTAATTATTAACAATATTTGACTATCATTAAGTATTGCTTCAAATGTCTCAAATGTTTTATCTCAAAAACACCGACACTTCCACAATGTGACAGTGCCCCCGCCCCCCTCCCCACACCACACTATTTGAAACAGAATGTTCATTACAGAAAATACAAGCCTTCAGTTCAGTTCAGTGTAATGAAACTTTATTTATCCCATGGTGTCTTTCAGTTGAATAAAACAATTTGGTTGTAGCCCAGATAATATGCTATAGGACACATTAAATACATACACGCTACGCAAACATATATCAGTATCACATCAAAACACAAGCGACATGTTATGCGTTGTTGGCATGTATGCTAAAAGGCTAAAAGAACAGGTCCTAAACGTGGACTAAAACTAACACAAAAATGTATTCCATTTGATTTAAAAAAAAACAAACAAAAAAAAACCTTTATTTTAAAACATGCAATTAGAAAATCAGAAAGCGGGGAAGAAAATAAGCGAGCTCCTTTCACAGCCTGCGTTTTCTGTTCTCGTTTAATGGCAGCGGACAACAGCCTAAACAAAACGGGAGCCGGAAGCCCGTGAAGTGAGGGATAAGAAACGGAGGGGCGCTTTTGAGAGCGCTGGTCGCTGGGCACTGGGCACTGGGCGCTGGCTGGGCGCTGGGCACTGGGCACTTTTGAGAGCACTGGGCGCTGGGCGTTGGGCGCTGGGCGCTGGCCGCAGTATATCACTCACAGAGCGCACTCAGACAGACGAGGACAGAGCTGGGGCAGTGTGTCTGTGTGTCTGTGTGTCTGTGTGTGTGTGTGTGTGTGTGTGTGCGCGCGCATCTGTGTGTGCATCTGTGTGTGTGTGTGTGTGTGTGTGTGTGTGTGTGCGTCTGTGTGTGTGTGTGTGTGTGTGTGTGTACACGCCTTTGGGTGTGTGTATGGGTATGTATGTGTTTGCATGCATATGTGCGTGCGTGCTGTGTGTGTGTGTGTGCGTCTGTGTGTGTGCGTATGTGTGTGTGTGTGTGTGTGTGTACACGCCTTTGGGTGTGTGTATGTGTATGTATGTGTTTGCATGCATATGTGCGTGTGTGCTGTGTGTGTGTGACACATTTCAGACTATGACTGCACTTCTGTGTATGTGTGAATGGTATTAGATTTTTACAAGTATTTGGCCCCCAACCTGATTTCCTCCATTATTGCATATTTGTCACACTGAATGGTTTCAGATCTTTAGGCAAAATGTCGTGTTAGACAAGGTAAACTGTGTAAACACAGAACACATTTATAAAAAATGATCATTTCATTTATTTAATGAAAAAGTTATCAAACACCCATATATCACCGTTTCAGGTCCTGCCGCAGCATCTTCATCGGGTTCAAGTCAGGACTTTGACTAGGCCACTCTAAAACTCAAACCTTAAATTATACTTCAGCTCCAGCTCACTGACAGATGACCGGACATTCCCCTTAAGAATTTTCTGGTACGGAGCAGAATTCCAATGGCAATTCATCTGGATCCCATGAAAGCTGGGCATCCCCCATTATCACACTACCACCGCCATGTTTGACTGTTGATTTGATGCTCTCACTGTCAAATACTTGCTTTGCTTGACGCCAGACATAATGAGACCCGTGTCGTCCTTAATATTCCACTTTTGACTCATCTGTCTGTAGAAAATTTCCCCAGAAGACTTAGGGATCAAGCATTGAGACAAGCATAGATGTTTATCTTTGTTAGCAGTGGTTTCTATCTTGCTACTTTCCTGTGAATCCCATTTTTGCTCAGTTTCTTTATTACTGTGGACTCATGAACACTGACCTTAGCTGAGGCTAGAGAGGCCTGTGGTTCTTTGGAATTCATCTGGGATCTTTTGTGACTTCCGGGATGAGCTGTCACTGCACCCTTAGAAAAAGTTTGGCAGGCCTGCCACCCCTGAGATTCACAACTGTTCACAACTGTGTATTTGTGTGTATGTGTGTACATGTGCGTGCTCGTGTGTGTGTATATCTAAGTGTGTATCTGTGTGTATGTACATGTGTGTACTCGTGTGTGCGTATATCTGTGTCTGTATATGTGTGCGTACATATGCGCATGCGTGTGTGTGCGTGCATGCTTGTGTGTGTATATCTGTGTCTGTATCTGTGTGTATGTGCGTACATGTGTGTGTAATATCTGTGTCTGTATCTGTGTGTATGTGTGTGTGTGTGTATATATCTGTGTCTGTATCTGTGTGTATGTACATACAAATGCTTGTGTGTGTGTGTATGCGTGTACAGATGCTCGTGTGTGTGTGTGTGCGTGTGCAGATGCTTGTGTGTGTGTATGTGGGTACAGATGTGCGTGTGTGTGTGTGAATGCGTGTACAGATGCTCTTGTGTGTGTATGCGCGTACAAATGCTCGTGTGTGTGTGTGTATACGCGTACAGATGCGCGTGTGAGTGTGTGAGTGTGTGTGTGTGTGTGTGTGTGTATGCGCGTACAGATGCTTGTGTGTGTGTGTATACGCGTACAGATGCGTGCGTGCGTGCGCGTGTATGCGGGTACAGATGCTGGTGAGCATGTGTGTGTGTACGCACGTGTACAGATGCTGGTGTGTGCGTGCGTGTGTGTGCGCGCGCGCGTACAGATGCTGCTGTGTGTGTGTGTGTATGTGTGTGTGTGTGTGTGTGTGCGTGCGTGCGTGTGTGTGTGTGCGGGTGCAGATGCTCGTGAGCGCGCGTGTGTGTGTGTGTGTGGGTGCAGATGCTCGTGAGCGCGTGTGTGCGTGTGCGTGTGTATGCGGGTACAGATGCTGGTGAGCGCGCTCAGTACGGTCCGAGCTGCCTGTGACTCCGCGGCCGGGCGGCAGAAAGGGGGGATTGTTCGGCGCGGGCGGGAACAGAGGGCGCCTTTGTGGCCGGCGGGAGCGGGAGCGGGACGGGGCGCAGGGACACAAAGGTAATTAGCGCGTTTCCAGAACTGAGACATCTCGCCACAATGGCCACTTTCAGACGGGGACACAGAGACCCCTCGAGAAGGCCACCCCTGTACCAGGAAGAGGAACCATCTCCGTGCGATCCCACACCCTGATGCCCGGCGGGGTGTAACGGAGCCTCGCGTTTCGGTTCTCTCCCCCCTCTCTGACACTCTCAGGATCTGTTGGGATTCACAAGTCAGTATGTCACAAGCGCCATCCTGTTTGTCTGTGCTGTTCCGGCGGTTGGCCAGTAGGGGGTGTAAGGGAGTGACTGCCGACATGGAGAACTGGGAGGCGTGGTCAGGGCGGGTGCTGTCAGTGGAGCTGCGGTAAACATTGAGAAAATCCCGGAGTCTTTTTCGAGAAGGACCAGCGTGGGTGCAGGTTTTTCTTTTTAGTCTGGCACTAAGACGCCTGACTCTACATAAAAAGGTCTTGATTGAAGACCATGGTTAGTTGATTCGTTGAATCAGGGGTGTAAGCACCTGAAACCTGCACCCTCACCGGCCCTTTATGGATAAGATTGGACACCCTTGGTTTATACTCGGCGCTCTGATATGAGAAGTCAGGTGACGCAGTGGTAGCCTGGTGATGGCCTATACCTGCCATGCCTACCCTGCTCATCCCTGATAGGTTAAACATCACCATACAGGATTTCAGGCCTCAGGGGTCTACAGCCCTCAGGGTCTGCTGGCTTCTGCTGTGGCTACTCAGGACTTCGCTAATCAATTAAAGCAACTAATTAGACTAATTAGACCGTTAACTCTCCTCACACAGTTTCTCGGGTCCAAACCGCTTGCTGGTTTCACAGGGAGAACAAACAAACAGGAAAAAAGCCCAGCAGCACCTGCTGCTGCTCTCCGGGACTGGGGCTGGCTGCGGAACCCTCCTACGGGCGAGTTCAGCATCCCAGGCTGAGCGCTGCTTTGAAGTGATGAGCGTCCAGTCACAAAAGTGGGTAGGAGGGGGCAGCAGTGGCCCTCACTGCGGGGAATCCGGAATAGTCATCCTGGAGAGAGGAAGACCCAGTGTGGGGGTTTGGGTCTGCTCTCCAGGAGGACAAGTCCTGCCAGTTGCCGGTTCTCAATTGACAGTACTCAACAGGAAATGACATCATTGCCCGAGTGAGAGGGTGATGACAAATATGAAAAGTAGAACACAGAAAACATCCAAATCAACTCTCATAGAAAGGTAATGTCTTTGGAACTGACAGTGATCCTTGCGGCATAGTTATTAGTAGTCATAATGCGAAAATCATTAACATTTTGCATTTCTGTGGGTGTGTTCACAAATATAAACACAGGCATTAATGACAGTGAGGTTATAATCTCTGGCGCTTTAGATGCACGCGCACGTTAATCCCTGGGAATTCACTGTGGTCAAAGGCCACAGGTAGATAAAGTAATGAGAAGCAGTCTTTTTTTCCCCCAGGAGACGCTGGCGGCCATTTTGTTTCACCCAATCAGCGCTGTCCGCAAGCTGAGATAATGACCTCTGAGCGTAGGAAACTGCGGCCTTCGGCTCCGCGGAGGCCGCAAGGTCATCTCTAATCAGGAGGCCGCGAGGGGCTTCTGCCATGGCGGGCGGGGCGGAAGAGGATGTACAGTCAGCCTGCTGAGCGGCGGAGGAGCTGGCATAGGGCTGGGGGGGTTGGGGTGGGGGGGTGGGGGGTTGAGAGGGGGGAGCCTTGGGTGGTCTAGAGGAAGGGGGGGGGCACTTGTTAGCTGGATAGATGCCTCCCTTCTTTTGGCCTCCCTACTCCTGCTGTTCCCTGCCTTGTGCCCCCCCCCCCCTCCCCTCGCTGACCACCCCCCCCCTTCCACCCCTCTTATTCATCATTCTTCCTCATTCCATCCTCTCTGCGCGCCCCCCCCCCCCCCCCCCCCCCCCCTTTCCTGTGCTGTGTGCCTTTAAGCCGGGGGACCGATGCTGTGCAAGACCAGAGGGCTGAAGAGCTCAACAGGTGCAGTGAAGCAGAGAGAGCGAGAGAGACAGACAGAGAGAGAGAGGGAGGGAGAGAGAGAAAGAGATAGACAGAGAGAGAGAGACACACATTCTTTCAGTAATCCAGCGACAGCGCAGTCCCCCCCCCCCCCCCCCCATACCTATATGCCCACCGCTCCTTCCCTGGGGCTGTCCTCGGTGACGTGGAGACGGGGGCCCCTCATGCGCAGACAGTCTTGTTTTTTTTTTTTAAACTCTCATGTTTTTTTTTACGTGCGTTCTGCGCGTCGAATCCGATCTCCTCTTTTGGTGCGCCCGCCGTCGCGTCCGAGGGCACAGGTGAGGCTCGGGGCGATTTATATTTCTGTTTTGTTCGTCCCCCGGGAGAAGCAATTTGGGGGAGTGGGCGGGCGGGGGCGTTTCACAACCTTCACAATTTACAACTTTTAACATTTTAACTGCCGGTTACCCTCACGTTCATACCCTCCTCTGCGTCAGTCAGCTGTGCAGAAAGAAGTCTTGATTTTTGTTTGAAGTTAAGTCAGAAATGTTGATTCAACCAATTCTCACATAATATCCCAGAAAGTGGATGTAAAATACAAGTAAAATGAAAGCACTTTACTAAATTATTTAAATCTTAACTGCCCTGTCTTTGCAGGACCAGACTGCTTTCGTCTCGTTAGGAGTGAGTTGTCTGAGTGTGGAGGGCCTAATCTGGGTTGATAGGTACTGGCCTGGTTTTGTTCAGACTGGCCTGGGTTGATTCAGACTGGCCAGGATTGTTGTGTACTGGTCTGGGTTGGTGTGTGCTGGCCCTGGTTGGTGTGGGCTGGTCTGGGTTGGTGTGGGCCAGTCTTGGTTGCAGTATTCTGGCCCGGGTTGGTGTGGGCCACTCTGGGTTGGTGTGGGCTGGCCCGGGTTGGTGTAGGCTGGTCTGGGTTGGTGTGGGCCAGTCTGGGTTGGTGTGCGCTGGCCCTGTTTACTGTTGGCCGGTCTTGGTTGCTGTATTCTGCCCCGGGTTGGTGTAGGCTGGTCTGGGTTGGTGTGGGCTGGTCTGGGTTGGTGTGGGCCGGTCTGGGTTGGTGTAGGCTGGTCTGGGTTGGTGTGGGCTGGTCTGGGTTGGTGTGGGCCGGTCTGGGTTGGTGTGGGCCGGTCTGGGTTGGTGTGGGCCGTTCTGGGTTGGTGTGGGCCGGTCTGGGTTGGTGTGGGCTGGTCTGGGTTGGTGTGGGCCGGTCTGGGTTGGTGTAGGCTGGTCCGGGTTGGTGTGTGGTGGTCCTGGTTGGTGTGTGCTGGCACTGTTTGGTGTTAGCCAGCCTGCATTAGCGTGGGCTGCATGGATCACAGCGCTGGATTACTTGGACGCGCTGTAGTTCCTCAGTCGGCTGGAAACGCCGGATCAATAACCTCTTTTTACACTCGAGGAGAGATTTCACACGCCAGCGTGTTTCAGCGCCGAGCGGAGGAAGACTCCAATTAGCAAGGGGTGTTCACTGGCTCAGGAGTGACTCCCTGTGAGTGCTACTGCATTAAGCAGTGGAGCTATGTTAAGCATTCACAAGCGCTGAAAAAAAAAACATTCATTAGCGCCTTGCAGTATGTCAGTTGACTTAGACCGCAGTGTTGGGTGCAGTGGTGGGTGCTAGGTCATGCATTCCTGTCTTCTGCGTTATATTTCTTATGCCCCGCGGGAACAAAACCCTAAATATCCCGCACCAGGCCGGGCACTGTATCCCGCTGCAGCTGTTATTTAGGATGGTGGCAGGCTGGGCCTCTCACCAAACCCCCCCCCCCCCCCCCAGATCCGTCGCCAATTTCTGCAAGGCCCTCGGAGTTCCAGAGAGCGTTCTGTCTGGGGTCCAGGATGCGGATTAGTCCGACGGCACGGCTGCTTTGGGGGAGGCCCGCCCCCCCCCCCCCCCCCCACAGCGTCTGTAAGGAGCGTTGAGCTACAGTCCCGCCTAAAGGGGAAACGTTTCGGGAATGACGGGGAGCGTTCCCCATTCTTGCCCGTTCGTTTCTCAGACAGCGTTCTGCATATAACGTTCCCGAAATGTTCTGAGAACGTAATTATTGTTCCACACAAGTACTCTCAAAGTCAGAGAAGAACATTGCAGGCACTGACCATGCCAACTGGTTAATGCCCCCTGATGATAATGAAAAATAGAGAATACATCAATAATAATAAGAATGCACTGAAGGGGAAGATTTCTAGATTACATTTTTGCAAATTTATTAAAGATAAATAAGAATTTAGATTATTGAGGATCTTTCATGTTTATTTAGTCATTAATATTATTGATGTTCAGCCATTTCAGGACTTTAATTTCAATAATTTTTCAAATGAGCTTGGCACATATCCTCCATGATGTTCACATCTTTCACAGAGATTGTACTAAACCAGTACAGCGTTCTGCAGCTGGGAATTGTACCGTTAGCTTCCAAAGACAGGACGGTCTCACTGGAGTGTTCCCTGATGTTCCCCAAACATTTTGTGCTTCGCTGGGACGGGACGGGGCCATCGTCCCGGGCCGGGATCGCGGGCAGACATCTGGGGCGCGCCGATCGTCCAACCGAAACCCTGGAATTACGCGGACCTCAGCACATCACGGCCGTGACCTCATCACACGCTTCGCCCCGGTCGCAACCGCCCCCCCCCCCCGCCTCCCAACCGCCCCCCCCCCGCCTCCCAACCGCCCCCCCCCCCCCCGCCTCCCAACCGCCCGCCCCCGCCTCCCAACCGCCCACCCCGCCTCCCAACCGTCCCCCCGCCTCCCAACTGCCCCCCCCCCGCCTCCCAACCGCCCCCCCCGCCTCCCAACCGCCCCCCCCCCGCCTCCCAACCGCCCCCCCCCCCCCCGCCTCCCAACCGTTATTATAACCGGCCTGCCTCCCAACTGCCCCCCCGCCTCCCAACCGCCCCCCCCGCCTAGCAACCGCCCACCCCGCCTCCCAACCGCCCCCCCCCGCCCCGCCGCCTCACAACTTTGAGGAGAATGTCACAAAGAAGGAAATTTGTGGAAATCTGTAATGATGTGGTAAAAAAAACATGAAGCAGTTACTGTAATTATTTTTTTGAGGTTTGATTGTATTGTGATTGTCCTTCAATAAATGATACAGTCATATGCAGGTCAAGGGGTTGAAATGTGGGTCTCGGCATAAAGCTGTACAGTAACTGCAATTAAATTTGCCACAGCTAATTTGCCCCACACGCCCTCATCGATCAAAACTGAACTTTTGGACGGCCTATTACTTATTTCTGCCAGGGCTAACAATAGCGTGCTATCCGTTTCCCCCCTAAACGCGCATGGCGTTTCTGCCAGAGTGAAGGTGAAAGGGACAGGGCTGGCGCTAGCCGCATTTAGCCGTTAAACGCGCGAGCGATTGGCGGCTCGGCGAAAGGCCGCGCGCGTCTATTTGCGGGCGCGGCTCACCTGTCGGCTGTCGCGCGCGCTGACGGAGCGGCCCGGCAGGTGCCAGGTAACGCTGGGCAAAAGTGGGCACGGAGAGAGCGCGGCGTGGCCGTTTACGGTTGTGGAGGTTGCAGGTTTGATTCCCAAGTGGGCCACTGTCATTGTTACCCTTGAGGAAGGTGCTTAAACCTGCATTGCTTCAGCGTGCATCCGGCTGTACAAATGGATGCCATGTAAACATGACAGCTGTATTACCTGCTGTGGATAACAGCGTGTCTGTTAATTGCCTGGATTGAAAACTGGCATCCTTTGATTTTTATTCTTTGACCCCACCCCCCTCTAACCACCTCTTCCCCCCCCCCCCTTGTCACCACCACACAGATCCATCCTCAGCTAGAGACCTCCTTATATTTATTCTGTGCTTACACAAAACCGACAAATAAACAAATCGGCGTGCAGCGAAACCGTTGATTTGTTCCTTTGCTTCCTCGTCTCAAGGAGTAAAAAAAAAAAAAAAAAACTTGTCTGCGGTGTCAGCTCTCATCTCGTCTCCTCTGCGGAGAGACGCGTCGCTTCGCCCCGAAAATCCGAACAGACAGGAAATCTCGCGCCTGGACGCGGTGACAGTCTCAGACGGGGGGGGGGGCCTGCGCCCGCGCCGCGCCACGCCACTCGCGTCTAATGCTAATTTCCTCGTCTTCATTTTCTGCGGCTGACTTATTGTATCGGGCGAGGCGGAGAGGGATGAGATTAGAGTCAGTCACTTTACCGGGAGATGTTAAAAACCCTTGAGAGAACCCTCCTTTTTTTTTGGGGTGGGGGTGGGGGGGGGGGGTGGAGGATTACCTGACAATTCTGTTCAGGAAATGAAGCTCTGACTGTCTCCCAGTGCGACCGTTACAGAACAGATCTGGGCCGTTTCCCCGTCTAACACCAGTCTCCCGTTTCTCTTTGAAACTTTGAAACCCCGGGAAAGTTTCTAACGACACATTACGGCGCGTCTCACACGGTAAAGGACGAACCCCCTCTTCGCTGCTAACCTCAATTTTTCGGGGGGATGCCATCAGGGCTTTTCAGCGTCAGTTCCGGATGAAACTTTGTAGGTATGAACTTATTCCCAAGCTTCAGGAAAACTCTGGCTTGTTCTTTTATTTTTTTTACTCACAAATAAAAATGGCTCAAACGACGGAGGGGCGAATGTGATATTATTTATGAGTCGGTTTCTCGCGAGCGTCTGAAACTTCATTAACCCCCCGGCGACCTGCCCCGGCGGCGAGCGCGTGTCGTCTGGAACGAACCCCGAAGCGTTTGGCGGACGCGGCGGTAACCGCTTGGCGAGGCGGCGGGCGCGGGAACACCTCGTCAGCGCGCGGGTCGCGGGACCGGAATCTCGCGCGTTTCGGAATCTCAGCTTTTCCCGCGCGTCCGCTTTCAACCAAAAAAGACAACGGCGCTCTTCCTCCCTAGTACCTGCTCTGGAGGTTATAGTCACGGGCCGGTGTGAGTCAAGTGGAGCGTTATTATAACCGGCCAGAAGACACCAATTTTTAAAAATGATTTTCTGTTTCCGCCTGCTCTTGCCTTTCTCAACAGTGTAAATGGCGCCTAATTTGTCGGTTGGATAAATAGTCGTGACACACCTGACTTCGGTTGGACGAAACGTCTTTCCCTTTTTAACGTGACCGAAGGTCGTTACGACCAGCTGACTAAAATGTATGCGGTGATAATTGGGCCTCTCGGTCATGGGCCGTTTGCTTTGTGTTCACGAAACACGTTAAGGATGTCGTTGAAACGGTTGTTCTTAGTGATGCGATAAACGCACGACCCTCTGGGTCTTACCTGTGTGTGTGAACGGCACAGGTTGAATTGCCGCCAGGTAATGCCACACATCTGCGTAATGGCTGTGGATCCCAGAAACAGCAGTCCTGTGTGTGAGTCCCAATCAGTACGACCCCGCTCTGCCATTTTCTTTATCCTCATTACGTACGAGTAGAGGCTCACCCCATACAACAACAACAACCCGGATGACAAAAATATATGTCAAAGCTCGGGTGCCTTTGAAGCAGTATCAATGGATGACCTCACGCTCCCATTTGGACCTCAATTATTCGCTCCTTATTCAGTACTTCAAGCATTAATTCTTTCAAGGTATTAACCTCAGTGCACTGAACCATGTCTTGGTTAATTATGGACACAAATGAATCTTATTGAGGGCCGAGCTCGTTCGGGGGCTGGCGTGGGTACTCTGATACGCCCTTGCCAATCAAATAGGAAGATAATTAAGAGCAATTGGTTAAAGTAGCGGAGTGTCTGGCACACCCTCTGCCCTTCTTTTACTCAATCCAGAGAATGTCACAAACACACTTAACTTAACTCTGCAGTAGTGTACGTCAAGTACAGTACCTATCTCAGTAAAGTATAGTGCCTCTCTCAGTAAAATGCAGTACCTCTCTCAGTAAAGTACAGCATTCTCTGAGTAATGTACAGTACCTCTCTCAGTAAAATACAGTACCTCTCTCAGTAAAGTACAGCATTCTCTGAGTAATGTACAGTACCTCTCTCAGTAAAATACAGTACCTCTCTCAGTAAAGTACAGCATTCTCTGAGTAATGTACAGTACCTCTCTCAGTAAAATACAGTACCTCTCTGTCAAGTACAGTACCTCTCTCAGTAAAGTACAGTACCTCTCTCAGTCAAGTGCAGTACCTCAGTAAAATACTGTACCTCTCTCAGTAAAATACAGCGCACCTCTCAGTCAAGTATAGTACCTTTTTTATTCAAGTACAGTGCCTCTCTCAGGTGCACAATGTAAATGCCCCTCCCGGGATTCAACCCCATAACCTCCTGGGTCAAAGCCTCATTCCCGAACGACCTCCTCGCCACCGCGCCACGTGTCCCTGCCGCTTCGAACCCATGACCCTCTGGTTGTCCCGCAGGCATGGTCAGAGACCAGGGCAAAATGGTCGCCGATCTGCCAAGTGAAATGCCGTTCAGCTTCAACTGAAAACGCAGAAGCCGCGAGCCAAAGAACAGGAGATCTGCCGTTACCCAGCTCAGGTGAGCGCCTCACCGGTCCCCTACGGACCTGGGTTCGATTGCGCCTTCAGATCCTGCCGGAACATTCCGCGGCTCGCTCTCAAATTAGAGGCTGCGAGGGAGATTAGAGCAAACTGTCGGTTACCGTAGCGCCAGCTCGAGCGCGGCCGGCTTGTTTTCACCCGTCGGGTTCGTCTGTCCCGGAAGGGGTCTGAGCGAGTCTGAGAACGTCCGTGCGGCGGAAACCGCTGTGGAGCCTCCGCTGTTCAATTTGAGGTACAAAGCGAGTGGTAATGTTTTTTACCTAACAGTTAGTGGTCAGGTTTAATGGCGTGTTTTGAGTTGGAGTGCGTACTACAGAGGTAGAAATGCATGCGTGTCTCTCTATGTGTTTGTGTGTACGTGTGTGTTAGTTGAATGGGTAATATTATCAGTCTACATATTTATTACTTGTCATATGTAATGCATTCATATATATATATATATATATATATATATATATATATACACATCATAACAAAGAAACTTTCACACCTGTTGTTATGTGACTCATTTTGGCATCTGCTCACAGTGTTTTCACAGCTAAATGATTTCGAGAAGCTTAAACTGAGTTCATCAATACTTATTGAGTGATGAAATGATCTTAAAACTGCTCCCTGTTCTTTCCCTGGCTTTGATCTTATTACATCAGGCCACATTGTTCATATTCCGTAACGGAGTATAGAGTACAGACCCCGGGGACAGAGGGAGAACGTTCTGAACGTTTCGCCTTGGCTAAAACTGATTTATTGCCAATCCATTATGTATTATGGTTAATATGATACAATGTGATCTGTCTGTTGCTATGAATTACCTCAGAGGGGGAAGGGCGGCGAGGAAAAAGGAAGAGAAAAGAGGGAGAGTTAGAAGGAATTAGAGAGAGGCGGAACGTTCTAACGCGCAGGGCGGAAATTGTGGAAGGTGGGAAGAGACGGGTTAGAGAAGAGAGATGAAGAGAAGAGAGTGAAGGGAACGGACGGAGGTGGGAGAGGAAGAGAGCAAGAGAACAGAGAAGAGAGGTTAGGTAGGTAGAGAGAGGGATGAGGAGGCGGAAGATGGAGGGAGGGAGGGAGAGAGAGAGAGAGAGAGAGAGAAGAATCGAGGTGCCGTGGCCCCTGTCAGTTGGTGAATGGGCTATTGCAGCCTGCGCGGGATTCGCAGAAGCCATTTTGCCTTATCTCTTAATTGCTTAATTGAAGCCGTTGTTCAGATAGGAAGCCTGGGGGGGTGGGGGGGGGGGGGGGGGGCAGAGCGGCTGCCATTTCAAGTGTGAATCTCCGCTCCAGTGAGATCTGATGCGAAACGCGAGCCAATTATTGTGTCCCTGGAGACAGCGTCACCTGTCCCTTCGCTGCAGGGGGAATTCATCTGGGTAGAGGGGGGGCGGGGCGGGGGCATCAGGGGGGTGGGTGGCGTTCCTATATTTAGCAGCGGTGCCCGTCTCCTCCCCTACCCCCCCCCCCCCCCCCCCCCCCCCACCCGTCCTGTCCCCTCACCTTCGCCGCGTGCCGCACGCGTGTTACCCCCGCACCCCAAGGTCGCGGCACCCTTGTCACATGCTCAAACGAGGAACAGATGGCTGTTAATCATTGGCCGAGAGCAACCGAAGGCAGAGCGGCGGCGGCGGCGGGCGATCTATCGGACGCTCGTCAGCAAGAATTTACTTCTTGATTACGCGGGCAGATTTCCCACTCCGTTTTTTTAAATTTATTTTAATTTTATTATTTTTTTCCCCCTTCTCCTTCTCGCCGCCGACATTATCAGAGTCGTTTAAAGCCGGTGCCAGATGTGCACCTTTTAACGGTTCACGCTCCGGTCTCTCGTCGACGTGAGGCTCGTTTTGAAATACGCGCTCCGGCAACGGGTCGCAAAGCCCTGATACCTAACAGAACGATTCACTTAATAACATTCCCCGCTCAGAGCGTCGGGCGTTTGATGATGCGTCTGAGAGAAAATTAATCTGGACTGGATCCCCTTGCAGTCTGTCAGCAAAAATCACCAAAATAAAAGTGAGCCATTACTGAAGTGTTTGACCTTTAAATGAGGCAGCTTATAAACAAGGATCAAGTCAGTGAGCTGAAGGATTTCGGGGTAATGGGTGGAAACGGGTTGACAGCTGTCAATCATGAGGGACGATGATGTAGTTGGAGAGCCGTTGAGGTGAAAGATGTCACACGCGTAACTGTACCTGCAGTTTTGTAGTCTCTCTGGATCTCTGCCTAGAACTGGATAAAGGATAAAGTTTCAGTGCTTGGTACCGATGTGACCAGAGCTTTCAGACGTCGTATTGGAACTCATTTTTACAGAGAGACTGGGGACCTATCATAGGACTGAAATCTTCAGTTATACTGCTTCCTGGCAAAAAATAAATTTAGAAACATGATGGAATAGATACTGACGCAATAAGTCATAGGGCTTGGAGATGATCGACAGCATGTGTGAAATGGATGTATGAAACATACTACAGCTAATGCACACTGTAACCTTTTGAAATGCTGCTATTTTCATTTTTTCCCCTGTGAATACATAGCAGAAGCTGTGCATGCGAGCGGCGCCGAAGTCCCCACTGCAGAATTCTGGAAGCGATATGATTGTGATTGCTATCATGAATTTAAACGGTCGCATTAGCGGCAGACGAATCCGAAATCAGAGGCTCACCCCCCCTCTGACGGGGGGGGGGGGGGGGGGGGAACGGGAACATTTGATGAAGTCTCTCTTGGTCTATCCACCCCCCCTCTCTTTCTCTCCCTCCCTCTCTCCCGCTCTCTTTCTCTTTCTCTCGATCCCTCTCTCTCTCTTTCTCTCTCCCTCTCTACGTCTCTCTCTTTCTCTCCATCCCTCTCTCCCTCTCCTCTATATTTCTCTCCATCCCTCTCCCTCCTCCTTTCCCCCCCTCTCTCTTTCTCTCCCTCTCTCTCCCTCTCTCTTTCTCTCTCCCCTCTCTCTCTCTCTCACTCTCTTTCTCTCCATCCCTCTCTCTCTCTCTCTCTCTCTCTCTCTCTCTCCCTCTCCTTCTCCCTCTCCCTCTCTCTGAGCTGCAGGGCCACTTTGGGAGAGGGTCCCCCCCCTCACCTGTGGACGGTTGAGGGGGGGCCTTGTCTCTCAGGCACGGCTGTCATTTCCCATGATGCCGAGCAGCGAGCGCTGCGCCAGTGCCACATTTTGCCGCTCGCGGCGGCTTCAGCATTTACCCAGCAGCCCCGGGGTGAGACACGTCTCCCGCTCCTCAGTCAGGCAACATCCCGGCCAGACCGGCGAAAATGGAAGAAAAAAAATGGACTCCAGGGTGAGATATATTGTAAATGTTGAAGGTCGTCAGTGTGGTAAGCCTTGTGGTCTATTGCTGTAATGCTTATCTGAACTCATGCACACAAACACACATACTGTACACACACACACGCACACACACAGATAATGCGCTCACACATGCACACACACAAGTGCACACACACACACGCACATGGACTCTCACACACGCACACACACGCACACACGTGCGCACACACACACACACACACGCACGCACATGGACTCTCACACACACTCACACACACGCACACGCACGCACACAGACATACACACACACACACACACACACACACTCAGAAAGTGCTTCCTCTCATAGAGGTGCTATTACGGTAAGAGTGCCATGCAGACCCTGGGAGCAGCGCGGGGTCATGTTTAAGGGTGTATCGTGTCCTATCACTTAACCAAGGGTGGCAGTGTCTGCCAATTACAGCCCATTCCACTGATGAGCAAACACCCACTTACTGACAGTTAATGACATGGATGCTAATGAAGACCTCTTCAGAGGGACACTGCACACTTAATGAAGGGCGCTCTCTCTCTCTTTTTCCCTCTCTTTTTCTTTCCCTCTCCCATCCTCACCCTTTCTCTCTCTCTCTCTCTCGCTTCTGCACCTTCTCTCTGTCTCTGCCTCTCTCTCTCTCTCTCTCTCGCTCTCTCGCTCTCTGCCTCTCTCTCTCTCTGCCTCTCTCTCTCTGCCTCTCTCTCTGCCTCTCTCTCTTTGTCTCTCTGCCTCTCTCTCTCTGCCTCTCTCTCTCTCTCTCTCTCTCTCTCTCTCTCGCTCTCTCGTTAGCAGGAGCTGGAAAGTATCTCTGATCAGATGCACTGAAGGTTAAACACTTGAACAAATCACCTACCTGAACAAGTGTAACTTTTAACTCAGGAGAAAAAGGGTGGACACATACTCTGAAACAGGTTAATTGCTGCTAATAGCTCTGTCTTGACTGAGCGGGCGGAGAGGCCATTTTAAGGGCTGTCCTGCCTGACTCTGCTTAGGTCTAGCTCTTCTAGCACATGCATAAAGCTTCCTGGTTCCCAGTGAATCTGTGGATGTGGGGTTACTGATCAACCAGCATCCTATTCACATCCAGCCTTTTTGAGTGTCATTTTTTGGGATGAGTGGGGGACCAACTTGGGGATCAAGTGTACTGACCTGTGGCATATTTTCATTTTCAGTATAAAAATAAATATTTCCACGTTTTCTCGAATACGCTTGCGTACGCGGACAGGAGCGCAGGAGATCGTCCTCTTGTTGATTCGCCTTTTTGTGTTTACCCAGGTAGCGAGCGTGCAGTCAGACTCGAGCTCTGTAAAGGGCGGGCCATATGCATTTCAAAGCTGTCCTTTACACGCGCGGCGGACGTCTGCCTGCTGCTGGGAATCCGATCAACCTCTGGAGCCCATCATCTCCGGAGAACCACAAACAGGTTCGCAGATCCTTTGTGCGAAGGTGTGCGCAAAATCTCCAGCTGCGTGTTTTGAAAGTAGCGCATTTGAAATGCTCAAGGGTGGACATCACAGTTACTCTGTGACCGCAACATGAAAAAGTGGGTAATTATGCATCCTGTTTTTGATACAGAAACCTATAGTTACTGTTGACATTTCGAGTGGAAGGCAAGGTCAATGACGAGCTGCAGTAACACACAGTATGGGGAGTGCATTGGCCTGTGGCAGTGGTTCCCAGACTCGGTCCAGATCGGCGTGTGGGCGGATAGGAAAGCAGCGGATCCCACACGCTGCGATCTGATTGGACAGACCTACGGGACCTCCTGTCATTTGTCTGCATGATTTATGTCGCGGCTTTGACTCAGTGGACGGTCCCAGGAGGCAGCAGGGACGCCGGGCCAAGTGGGGGGGGCAGGCGTTGCTGTCATTTCAAAACGCCGAGCATAGTCTCAGAATCATTAAAAATAAGCCATTTCCATTGAATAACACGTTTGAATCTTCATCTCGAACGTTTCATCGTGTCGACGCGATCCTGGTGTGTGACCCGCGCAGACCGCCGGCAACCTTCGGTCCCGCGGGACTGTGTGCGGTGTGTTTTGCTTACTCAGAATGAAGGGGCATTTTAATTAGCCCCCCCCCCCCCCGCCCCGCGGAGCTGGTGAATGGCGCGTCTGTGTTCCCGCCACACAAAGCAAAGCCGCGACGGGGCTGATCTCTCCCAGGAACTCGGAGGCACGGACGGTCACCCGCCCCGCCCCGCCCCGCCCCGCCACGCCAGCCTTCGCGACCGCGCGTACGCGGTTCGCCGAGCGCGGACACACACTGCTCGTCTGTCTTCCTCCCCCCCCAGTGTCAGTGCAGTGGTTCTGTCCCTTCTTTCCCTGTGTGTCAGTGCAGTGGTTCTGTCACTTCTTTCCCCGTGTCTCAGTGCAGTGGTTCTGCCACTTCTTTCCCTGTGTGTGTTGGAGCAGTGGTTCTGTCACTTCTTTCCCAGTGTGTGTTTGAGCAGTGGTTCTGTCCCTTATTTCTCAGTGTGTGTTGTGGCTGTGGTTCTCACTTGCTCCCTTCACTCTCATGCTAAACGCAGCTCTTCCTGGTGCTTGTTATGGTCTGGTTCACACACAACATGGTTCTGGAAGGAGGTGACAACAGCTGGAGTCTATCCACTTTGAAGAAGATAGCAAGAAACCACTTGTTTAATGCAGTTAAATATGCAAACAAGCATGATCTTCATTGGCAGCGGTGAACAACCGCACAGTTAGCAGTGGACAGTTTAAAACTGCTGCTTGCCATCATTTCTCACTGGCTTTGTACTCGATTTGAGATGCAGGTGGTTCAATCGCCTGAGAATGCATTCAGCTAAATCAGTAAATAAAATAAAACTTGAAATACTGAAAGTGACATACTTTGGCACTTTGTTAAATTAAACGCATTGCAGAGAGTGGCTGCAAGGAATTTGTTCAGAAACGCGAACTTCCCAGTTTCTATTTTTGTTTGCAATGTAACATTTTTGGAACTCTCGCTGCAGGTTGATTGTTGCTAGGTGACAGTTTTCACCTGGTACTGTACGCACGGTTGGAAATTCTCGCACAAGTTCATACTGGTCGCATCCGCGCTTCTCTCGAGCATGTGTGTGAGCAGGCACACCGCAGCAGTGAGTACGGTCAGTCACTGCGGTCGTTGAGCCAAAATGGCTGGTGTGAATGGAAGCCATTGTGTCTTGGTGTTGTGCTTCTCAGTCCTTCTCTCGTTGTGTCTCATTGTTCTCATGGATTCTCTGTGTTTTTTTTTCCCTCATTGTGTCTCAGTGTTCTGGTTATGAGAATGTTTGAGCGTTCTTAATTCCAGTGTTGCTTCTCAATACTGTGCTTCAGTGTTCCTCAGCATTCTATTCCCTGTGTGTCTCATAATCTTTATCTCTGTGCGCTCTGCCTGACACTGTTACACTGTTACAGTGATTCTCCGCATTCCGTCTCTGTCTTCTACACTGTCGCCCTTCTGCGCAACCTCCTTCTGTGATGTCACAGGTGGTCTGGACAGACTCTCTGCCTGTGGCCTTTTTTCCCTGTGAATCACGCCATTACCCTTACCCAAGATTCTCTGTGGCCGGCAGAGGTTACGGCTTTACTTCCAGACCCTGTGGTGTCTGTCAGGTCCTGTGGATCACATTAGCTCTTAATTACCATCGTACGGACTCGCTTGGGAGTACTTAACTGTCGCGCGCACGAGGAAGTGTAGTGGCCCAAACTGGGTCAGAATCCTGTAAACACACCCCAGCAAGTGGAAGGCCATGCTGGCAGAACCGAAGTGCAGGGCAGAGGAGAGGGTTTTTAACGGGTCACCAGAAACCCCTCCCGCATACATCCTGGCGTCCCGGCAGCGCATCCGAAATGTCACGGATGAAATCGTTTGCGCTGAGAGGCTCGGCAGAGAGACCTCTGAGAAAACTCTCCAATCATCCTGTCAGGATTTGGCAACGGCGCGGGACGCGGCATTGTGATCCGAAAAACACCCCTGTGGCCATTCCAGCCCGCCGCCCGCGGCCGCGGAACAGGGACAAGCGTCGCTTTGTGATCCCGCCTTTGTTGATTGTTCCGCTTCTCCCCCCCCCCCCCCCTCGTTTTCCATGACTTCGGAAAGTCAGTTGGAGCCTCAGTGATTCGCAGAGCATGAGGAGCCCCCCCCCGGAGGTCACCCAGGGCCCCTGACAGGGAGCAGGCCTCTCAGGAATCTCTGGGGGGGGGGGGGGGGGGCGGCTGTGCCTCGCCCCGGGACCGGCTTAAAAATCTGCAGTCCCCTCATACCACCCTCACCCGCAGCACGCCACCATCGCGCAGCTACCCGCGCCGTCCGCGAACGTTCCGTACGGTGGACGCGATCGATTTGTCGATCCGAGCGTGAAGTAATTTCAAATATTTCTGGAGTCTGGGAGCGTTTGGGAAAACCAGTCCCTGGGAAGAGCGTTTGGTGGGCATAGCGAGTGAGAACTGGGAAACGTGGGTGGCTGCTGCGTGTTCATTCTGCGATCTCAAGATAGACAGGAACCCAGCTAGGAAACGGCTGACCGTGGGGTTTGGACAGCTCTGTGATGGCCCGAGCCCCCCCACCACCCACCCTCACTCCCCCAACCCCAACCCATACCCCAAAAAAACCTGAAATTAGCCTAGCCTGTGGTCATGTAGCCAATTATTTCAGAAAGTGCCAAGTCACACCTTGGGTCCCACCTGAGTCCGCGCCAGAACGTCATCCAGCTGTGAACCTGGCCTATTGTGACATCACTACAGAAGCTATTTCCAGCTGCTGCCCCCCTCCCACCCCCCCCGACCCCCCCACCCCCCCAGCCTCACTCAGCCCTTCCCTGTTCCATCGCAGTCTGATTGTGCTGGTAAAGGCCTTAATTAAAGCTCCCTTCTCCCCCCCTTCCCTGCATCACGTACCAGTAGGACTGGTGAAAGGCTTAATTAAAGCTCCTCCACAGAGTTCCCGTGCCCATGCGAGCCCCCGCTCTAAAAATACCCCCCGTGCCAAAATATGCGCCCGCAGAACTTCTAACTGCCCTAACAAATTCCCCCGCTCGTTATTTCAGCCTGAAACAAGGGTTCATGAAATTACAATCAGCACCCAGAATAGCCGAGCGCTACAGCGTCTGCAGTGTGGCCCCCGTTAGGGGGGACGAGGCTTTTTCGGCTCTGCCTCCTGTCCACGGACCTCGCGCCCCAACCCCGGAGACTCGTTTTCCTCTCCAACCGAACTCGCATAATAAGGTGCGGTTGCCTGAATACTGATCGGGATTTGACATATTTTGGATTTTTGTTTTTTTTTTTTGTTTAAAAAATTAGCGGAGTAGAGTTCTTCCCATTTTTGTTTAGCTGTGCCTTCAACATTTTGGGAAACGTTTACGAGTATTCAACGTGTGAGTATTCAGTCTTAATTTAAATGAATTCAACTAGACGAACCCCTACCCAAAAAAATAAGAATTGACACAGCGTTCCAGTCTGATATACTGCATAGTTTAAGCGATGCCCGGATGAGAACCAGCGCATCGCCCGCACAGGAAGTCCCCAGAGACGCCATTTTGGAGCCGCTCGCCGTCTCCGTCGGCCAATCGCCGCAGCCGAATTCCTTCCTGCGGAGGGAAGGGGGAAGCGTGACTCCGGGCTCGAGGGGGAGATTCCGATTACACCGGCGCCCCGGAATACCGGGGAGCGAGGTGCCGTCCCGCCGTGAGAATTCCATTCAGCCCCGCGCAGGCCGGGGACGGGGGGGACGGGATGACGGGGGGTACGTCCCGGCTCCGGCCGTCTTGCGACCGCCTCGGACATCTGGACCCCCCCCCCCCAAACCCCCCCCCCCCCCGCTCCTCGCTACATCATAAATACCACAGCTGCGCTCAAATTCGGTTACGGTCAACGCAGGAATGTGACACAGAGGATGCTCGGGTATGGGCAGGTCACATGATCTGTATGTATGCAGGGGAATGTGTGTGTGTGTGTATATATATATATATACATACACACACACACACACACAGGTACTCTATATCTCCGATAGATTGGCAGCCTGTCCAGGGTGTGTTCCTGCCTCTCGCCCAATGCATGCTGGGATAGCCTCCAGCGCCCCCCGCGACCCTGCTCAGGATAAGCGGGCATAGATAATGGGTGGATGGACAAACTCTATATGTATGTACACGCACACATGACCACATGCAATTCAGCACAGCACGACACAACAAAACACAACACATATACACTAGTTGCGACTGCTTCCACCGGTACTTATGATGGTTTTTATGGGGGGGGGGGGACTGGAGACGAGGCTGGGTGCACCAAAGGTTCTGGCACAAGGTACTCGTAAGGTGCCCCTTCCCCATCCCACAAAGGTCAGCGGCCGCCGGTTTTTAAAAACAAAAAAAAGAAGAAAGACTTGAATCGTTCCAGTGAGTGAGAACCTCACCGTTTTCTCCTCTGTTTTTAGTGATGGAACTCTGGTCCCTCAGCGAGCGGCTGTCAGGGGGAGCGTCGGCCCGGCGAGGGGACCCCCCGCGATCGATCAACACCGATCTGAAAGGAGATCTGAGAGCGGGGCAGCACGAGTAGGCCCTTCCACCGGGCCGGCCTGGCCCCCGCCGCCACCGCCGCCCTTATGAATGTGAATGGGGCCCGCGGTCGGCACGCACCGGAGAAACAGGAAACGACTCCATCAATCACCGCGCCGTCCTGATTGGTGGGGCTCCCGAACGAAACGTGGCAGTGAGGAGGCCGTGCTCGAAACACACACACACACACACACACACAAACAGTAAACTGCAGTGTTTCATAGCCAATGCCTTTCTTGAAACATATACACATGTACGCACAAACACACACACACTGTACTGTATGTATTTCGTAGCCACTACCATGCTCAAAACACACACACACACACACACGCACACACAAAACTACAGTATTCATATCCAATGCCTTGCTTGAAACACACACACACACACACACACACAAAACTGCAGTATTTCATAGCCACTGGAATTCAGTTCAGAGATCTTGGAAGGCGGGGTGGGCTGGGGAAAGAGAAGAGAGTAAGATACAGAAACAGTGAGTTTCAGGAGAGAGTCAAGCCCAACATTTACGGAGTGTGCTGGCATCACAGAAAAAAAGTTATACATGTTCATTTTCACTCCTGCAGGAATATCACATCCGTTGAATTTTCATTCAAGACCCGTTGCAATTAGAGGGCAATCGAGTTCGCATATTTTTGAAAATATTTTAGTTAAATATTAAATTCGGTTCGTGTGTAATGTCAGAGGGCCGGAATTCCCCGAGGTGGTAGCGCGATAAATAAATGAGCAAATATGGAAGTAAAAGTTAACAGTGCAAAATAATAATATATCGCACAGTCCATCTTTTTTTTTTTTTTTTTTGAAAAACCCGAGGCAATTAAACCGCTCCGACCGCGGCGCGCTGAGCCTGTTTGAAGTCCGCGGCGCGGCTCTGCCGTCTCACGCTGATGGATATTAATTACATGAAGCGCCGCTTTTTAAAAGGGCAAGCGCCCGCCGTCGCTCGGGAGTGTCAGTTTTTTACGTTGCCGCTCGGAGCCCAAAAAAGAGATGGAGAGAAGGAGAAAATTGAGGGAAAAGGGAGAATCGGAGAGTGCTTTTTTTTTTAAATCGGTGGTGCTTTGGCCGACATCTTATTTTTTTAAAAATAAGTCGTCAGTTCTCCTTTTTTATTAGTAAAATAATTAAAAACCATGCATTTCTGAACTGCGTTACATTACAGGCATTTAGACAGATGCTCTTATCCAGAGCGACTAACGCTTGCATAGCATTGTATACATTATACACAGCCGGATATATACTGAAGCAATGCGGGTTAAGTACCTTTGCTCAAGGGTACGACGACAATGTCCTACCCAGGAATTGAACCTGTGACCTTTTCGGTTACAAGCCCAGTGCCTTACCAAAATATGTCACGCTGGGCGTAGACAAGCCGCTGTTTGTCTGTGGGCATGAGGCTCCTGTCGCTGCCGACAGCTACGATGCTTTCTCTCGTCTCTTCAGTAAACTGCTCAGCGTTAAATAAGCTCTTACAGAGTGCATATGGTCCCTGTTGGACCCGCATGTGCTTCTGTTACTGGTGAATTAGCACTGGACATTTCAGTGTGCACGTGGCAGCTGACAGGCACATAATAGCAATCAACTGAGCAATTAACCTTGTGGTGTTGGCTAGCAGAAAGCTGTGTCATATTAGCTGCGTGTGTGTGTGTGTGTGTGTTTGTGAGCGAGTGTGTGTGTGAATGAGCGTGTGCGTGCGTATGTGTATGAGTGAGTTAGTGTGTGTGTGTGTATGAGTGAGTTTGTGTGTGCGTGTGTGTGAGTGAGCGTGCGTGCGTGTGTGCATGCATGTGTGCGTGCATATGTGTCTGAGTGAGTTAGTGTGTGTGTGTGTGTGTGTGTATGTGTGCGTGAGAGAGAGAGAGAAGGGGAGAGAGAGTGCACAGACTCTCAGCACAGCTATAATTGCATTCCTTTGCAGTCTGTCCATGTCTGTGTTCTTCTGTGGTCTGTATTTCTTCATTTAATCATAACAGGCTCCTCTTTTTGTGCACTGTACTGCAGAGGACAGGAGGGAGAAACACAGAGGGGGGGTGAGGGGGGTGAGGGGGGGGGGGTGCAGGGGGAGCTCACGGGTGTGGCTCATTAAGCAGCCGAACCCAGCCAGGTAGCGGCAGGACAGCAGGTAATCTCTCGCCAGCCAGACAGCCTGTGGCCGTCTTTCATTAAGTCGTCTGCCTTTAATTCATTATTATTATTAATTAAAATTTTGTGGAAGTGTTCATTTGACATTTTTCTACCTTACAAATTAAATGTGCATGAGGTTAAACTGGTAAAAACTAGTATCACGTTTTTCAATAGAATCAACAGATTTACCTACACAAATGTGAAAACTTAATTCATTGAAGGAATGATAAATGCACACACAAATGCTAGCATGCTACATGACAGTTTGCATGTCGTTGCCCAGCGTTTCTAACCCCCGTTTCTTATCGCTGAAGTCTTACGCTGGCGATGACAGTGACGAGGCACTTCCCGGTCCGCACCCGGATGCCAGATGCTAGCCTTTGTCTCACAATTAGCGTCTTCAATTTTTCCTCCGCAGAACCGATTTGCTAGTTCATCAGTCACGAGAGAGGGCTCGACAGCCCGCGTTTCGTGGAGAGAAAAATGAAAGCTTCATCTGTTTGTTCGCACGTTTGGTTTGGGGCACAGACGTTTTGAAGAATCCGCGACTCGGAGTTCAGGAATTACGGCCTTTGCTTATTCGTTTATTAATATAATTTCCCGTGATTGACGGTCGCCGTGGCGATGTGGAGGCGGGGCGGACAACGGTCACATTTTTTTTGTCTTTCGCTTCATAAAAAATGGGGCTGTTTACCGGCGGGGTCCTCCTGGTGCGGGGGGGGGTTGTGGGGGGTGGGGGGGGGAGCGAGGAGTGGGGAGTGGGAGACAGCTCTCGCACCACCAGGGCACTGCAGCTCTAATTGAAGTGGTTAATTAACTGAAAAAAAGCACATTAACACCTTTCCAGACCATTAGGAGGCGCGGGGAGGGTGTGCGGAGAGCCGCCGTAAAGCTGTCTGAGTGCGTCGGGGGGGGGGGGGGGGGGAGGACTGCAGTTCTGCTTCTCAACTTAGGACTAGGCCTCGACTAGGGCTCCAACTCCATTGGCCAGAGAACTTCAATCGCTTTGATGGTTCTACGGTCCACCAGTGAAAAAGACTAGTAGTTAAACTTGGCATCTGTACAAAATGAGTACATGTCACTCGATATTGTACAAAACGAATACATGTATCTGGACATTTGAATGCAAAATAAGTATTCAGATATGCCGAGTTAAGTCCCAGAGCAGTGCCCATGTTTGACACGTGCTTTTCAATGCACCCTACGTGCTGTATGTGACCTGTATAATCTATGCAATTACATTTTGTAATGCATTTGATATTATTGTGTTTTAAAATGGATACGTTGATATGACAAGTTCACCAATAGTCTACAAAGTGACAGGTGGCCTCATGCTCACATATATATATATACATACAAATACACACACACACACACACGCAGCACGCACACACACACACACAGAAACACGCATACTCACATACACACACTCACGCACACACTCGCACACACACACACACAAACACAGACACACGCCCACTCACATACACACACACACACACACACACACACACGCGCAGCACGCACACACACACACAGAAACACGCATACTCACATACACACACTCACTCACACACACACTCACACGCACACACGCAGCACTAGGTTAGTCGTGGAGAATAAGATCGAGGGAAATGGCAGAAAGGATGAAAGAAGATGAGAGAGGCGTTGGGGTGGGGGGGCGGGGGATGATCTTCATCTGTCCAGGGCATAAATGGCCCTTTTGAGAGGCGGCAGACAGGAGGGGTACAGACCCAGGGCCTGGGCTCGTCAGTGCCCTGTTTGTGTCCGTGCTCTGGGGCCTGCAGTCCTGCACCCCCCCCCACCCCCCCGACGGGCCCGCCCAGCACCCGCGCCTCGTCCCCGTACGGGCCGGGCCGGTACCAGCGCACGGGTGGAACCGGGAGCGAGGGAGGGGGGCGCACGCGTCCCTCCCACCACCCCCCCCCCCCCCCTCGGAGACAATCGCTTGACTATGCGGGCCTTCGCCGCCTCGCTAGAGACACGCCCAGAAGGCCAGAACAACCGCTCTTTTCTCTCCACCCGGTCACAATGGTGTAAATGTTTGTACAGAGAGTGACAGAGGGAGAGAGCGAAAGAGTGAGTGACAGAGAGAGTGAGAGAGAGAGAGAGAGTGACAGAGGGAGAGAGAGTGACAGAGAGAGGGTGAGAGTGACAGAAAGAGAGATAGAGAGAGTAAAAGAGAGAGTGAAAGTGTGTACATACTGTATGCACAGCTATGGCGGAAAAGGACAGACTTATAAATATAAACACCGCCTCCCTGCTCTTTGTTGCCTTCTTCAAATCTCTCGCAAAGATCTTTTCTTCCCCCCTTTTTTTAATGCTAATACCCCTGTTTGCGTTTGCTATGCACATCTATTTATTTAGGGTCTGTCCAGCCATTGTCATTATGGCTCCAAACTGTGAGCCCTTTTGTGGCGGTTAGGAGAAATATGTGCGGCCCAGTGAATATTCGTCTTGTGAGCTGCACCTCCAGGCCACAGCGTCCCACATCATTCCTCTGAGAAGGCACAATTACTCTCCCCCCCCCCCCCCCCCCCCCCAGACAAAGGGACAACGTTGGTCTTATCTGCACGGCTGGCAGCGGGAAGGGGGGGGGGGGGAGCTGGGGGGGGGGTTCAGCATTATTATCAGTCAGGGAGAGCGCCCGCTGGCTGGCATCGCGTGGGCATCGGTGGGAGGGGGGGGGGGGGTGGGGCAGGGGCACCCATTGTCCTCTCATTCCTGGTAACAATGGCTCATTTTTTTTTTTACCGGGATACATTCTCCTGGAACAAGCCGCCCACTGTACCCAAGACTGACTGTGCATTCACAAGGTCAGGAGACCAAAAAAATGGCAATTCTTGGACAACGGTGGAAGGGCAGCCTTTGTTGCCACCCCCAACCCCCCCACCCACCCCACCCCACCCCACCCCTCTGTCTCTCTTTATCTTGGAGCGAGATATAAAGCATACAAGCTTCACACACTAGCGTCACACGTTCACCAGGGTTTAATAAAGTTTTTTTTTTCAATAATAATAATAATAATGATAATGATATCATTATGGTTATAATAATAATAGTAGTAGTAATAGTGTCATGCTGTCTCCTGTGGCTCCACGCTGAGTGGCAGACAGCTGGTGAAATGCTGGCCCCGGGCGCTGGCTGAGAAAGTCTGCCTCGTCTGGCAAACGAGCTGGTTAGTAACGGACCCGACCAATTCTACAAGTGGGATCTTTAACTGCTTAACCAATCAGAGCGCGGGGGGGGGGTCGGGGGGGGGGGGGGGTGGCTTATGTACAAGTTCAGTCTCAGCACAGGCAGGGGCATTCAGCATTCACAATTCAGGGATGAAGGGAGAGCACTTGTGAGCTGTTCTCAGAAATCAGTTAAAAAGGCCCACATATTCGCTTCTGCTGCTGCCATTGCAAATGGATCTCACGGAAAATTAAATGCGTGCCATTTGACCTAAACCTGTTTACCTTCATTTCCAGTGATTAAAAAGCAGAGGCTTCGTTCCTGCCCAGCCTTTGCTGATTGTGTATTTTATTCTGAATTAAATTAAATTCAGAGGAGGCTCAGGAAAGCCTGAGTGTATATTCTACTGAAACGGAATGACAGTTCAGTTTGTCACTGAGAATACTAGCGTGTACTCGCTTTCATGCTGATAAATCGGTTTTGTTTTTTTTGTTGCCTCTAATTGCAGGAGCAGGTGTAGTGCGGAAGGAAGGGAGGATGACATTACTGCTGATGACACAGTGCTTCCATTATGGGGCGGCAGCATGGTATCATTATGGCTGATGAGATCTCGGGACGGGTGACGTGTCTGTTTCCCCACGGCTGATTCCGTTCATTTACCATAGCTGATGCCGTGATGTCATAATGGGTGATGTCTGTTTATCCGCATAACTGTGGTTATGATGTCATAATAGATGATGTACTGTATTGTCGTCGTCCGTCCCCCCATTGCTGTTGTTGTGATGTCATAGTGGGCAAAGCTGTTGTTTCCCCGGCGCAGATGGTGGAGCGCGAGAGCGTAATTTTGAGCGCGGGTTTAAAAGGAGGATGTGGATTGCTGCCATCTTCCTCCCACAGAGAGCTTGGGAGTCATCCCTTTCTCTCAGGCTTGATAAGAAAAAAAGCAGCGCGTGTTGCAGCCAACGGTTACACAAACGCTCCTTAAATGTTACAGCATGTTTCCGAGAGCCAGCAGTTCTGGCCCATTTAAAGGAGCAGAGAAATCAATATTTCTTATTAGGAATCCCTGTTGATGTGCCTTAGGCTGCCCATTGCTACAGATTTTCTTCTGTGTGCTGTTTGAGGAAAACTCTAAGGAATGGATTGCTGGAGTCATGTTCATTATGTGTTTCAAATGGTACCTCATATATAAAAGAGGCTGATAAGGAGTTTTTTTTATAGATCTGTACTGAGAGCCACCTGTAGCTCTGTGAACACCACAGGATTGTACTGCGGGTAGCGGCGTGGTCTAGGGCTTATGAAACCAGGAGGTTGTAGTTTCACATCCCTGGACTCCTTCACTCCGGAGCTCGAGGTCCTTTTCCTGAACTGATTTAGAATCCAGCCACACAAACGGGATAGCATGTAAACATGTTGAGTATGTAATTCACCCAGGACAAGGTCATGCGCTAAGCAGATAGTCAATGCAGCTTAATTAGCCAATCAGAAGTGACCTGGGCAACCATCAGAGGCATGCTTTTGAAAGTCTTGATGGGAAATCTGATGTAAAAGACGTGATGCCGAAGAGGGTGAAGGCATGATGGGAAAAAATAGGCATCTTGACATGCAGGGGAACGGTGCGGACTGAGGGTGTTGTCCTTGCCGGGAATAATTGGGCTGTTTCTGTGTTTCCTCCTGGGTCACTCTGCCCAGCCCCCCTTCCACCCCACCCCAAACACTCTAACTTCCTCCAACAACCAGCTCCCCCCCCCCCCCCCCCCACCCTGTCTCCATTTGCTTGGCAAAAGAAAATTTTTGCTGGGGAAAAGGATGCGGAGGGGGATGGAGGGTGTGTGTGTGTGTGGGGGGGGGTGGGGGTGGGGGTGCAGGCTTTCATTGTGATTGATTGAGAGGGCCATGGGAACCGGCCGGTAGGATGAGCTTCACAGCGCTCCTTCTCAGCACAGGAAGCTTCCTGTGGAATGACATTGTAAAAAAAATAAATAAATAAATAAATTACAAACACGAAGGGGCACGGAACCGTTTTGGGCCCTGAAACCAATCCGGAGAGCGGAGGTGTGTTCGCTTTTGAGAATGCACAAACGGATAAAGGTGCTGTACGTGAACGCAGCGCTGCTCAAGATTAATCCAGGAACGGATTTCAAATGGATTTTTTTTCTGAATAGCAGTGTCCCGGGGCAAGCAGATAGCCAATCAGATTAAGTGAAAGTGGGGAAAGTGTGTTGTCGTACAAACTCTTAAACGTGCTGGATGAACGGTTCTTTTTTTTTTTGGTTTTGTGCTCGTGTTTATTTTCATTAAAGGCAGCTTAAGCAGTGTGGTCTACTGCTTTGCATTATCAGAGGCTCGATCATTTCCCTTCTCATTGCTGTCCTGGGCTACTTAATTTTGCCTTAAGTTGTTTACACACTTAAGTACTCTATTGTGCAAAATTAAGTACTTAAGTGTGGACCCAATTTTAGAGATAGAAACAAATGTCTTCTGGGCTTTAGTTGCTTTAGAATGCATTCGACAAAAACATAAGCAGGTGTTCTTAGTCCACAGCCCAGCAACAGAAGCATGTGCTCACTACCCAGTGAGCGCAAGCCCAAATCTTGACATCTAGAGGGGTGGAAATCTAGGTTGAGATGTTTTGACATGAACAGACTAGGTTAGATGAGGTTAGCTCAAATGTAGCTCAGGCTTTACCCGGATACAGCCTGGCTATGTCCTAGTTGGCCAGAAAACTTTAGCTTTTCTACCAAATGTAGCTTGGTATTCACTGAACGGGATTATATCATCGTGGCATGAGGGTGTGTGTGTGTGTGTGGTCTACAGACATTTTGATCCTTGATTTCCTTATTTCTTCCGTACCTCTAATCCATTCATCGCTAATCTGACTTGCCGTTCTGAGTTTCGTTTGCCTGGAAGCAGAAAGTGAGAAGCTTCTGTATAAACGTATTATATAAACGTATAAAACGGTGACACAATCGCCTTTTCCGTTCTGAGTTGCCCTCACTTTCTCAATATAAAGTATAATGGCAGGTAGTTTCCCCTCCTTATATATGCGCTGAACCTTAGGTGTCCTACGTCAGTTCGGAGACTGTGGTGGCGCTACCATCAAAAGCGTTTCCATCAGCTTATAAGATCTGCAACAACGCCCTTGGTCTCTTAAAACATTTTTTTTACAGAGAGACAGCGGGTTTTTTTACTGCAGTCTGCTGTAAGAACCGTCTGATTTTTCGTCCCTGTAATCCGCCTCTGGAGCTGTTGTATAGACCCTGCTAGCGCTGCGGCGTCAGCGAGGGCGCGTTTGACAGCAGCTCAGCTGGGTCCGCCGCAAACACTATCATTAGCGCGAAGGGGGGGGGGGGGGGGGGGGCGACGATGACAGACCGTTTGATGCCCCTGCGAGGGGGGGACCCCTGCGCCGGTAATGAGGGTGTTCTGGGATCGTTGCCTTTTGCCTTAACGAGTCTGGGAAAACAGGCGGGGTTTCGGCGTGTTTAAGCTGAGCGCTTGTCCCTCCCGTTTGTGTTATTTATTATTATTATTACGCTGTTTGGCTGCCGAGAACTGGATGAGAAATCTGCAGAGAACTGGATGAGAAATCTGCAGAGAACCGGATGAGAAATCTGCAGAGAACTGGATGAGAAATCTGCAGAGAACTGGATGAGAAATCTGCAACAACAAAAAAAAAAAAAAAACAAACAATTATAAATTATTCTTGATATTCATAGCACAGTCACGCGATATATCTGAGTGAGAGATTTTCATTTTTTCTTTTAATGGAGGGAAAAGTACTGCAACCTCAGCAACTCGAGTAGGTTTATATGCAGACTGAAGTGGATCTGGTAATTCCCCTGTGACCTTAACGAGATTGCCAAGGACTGTACGCTCCGATCCTTTAATTACCACAGATGTCAGGGAAATTGGCCGATAGTCACTTGCAGTTGTGAGCTTACTAACCTTAGTTACGGGTAGTGTTTCTTTTTTTTTTTGGGGGGGGGGGGGGGTGGGGTGCCACATTTATTCATGTTTCTGCAGGGCAGTCCCACCTGAGCTAACATCACAGTTGCCGAGCTCCCCCAGGAAGTTGATCACTAATACTGAAGCTCTCTCTGACAGGCCCAAAGCGAGGAGCACTGTACCGTTTGATTGATTGATTGGTTGATTGATTGATTGGTTGATTGATTGGCTGTTTGTTGGACCCCTCTCCCAGGGTAAGAAAGAACCCCCGAACGGGATGCTGGCGTACAAAGGGACGCGTTTCCCCTGACAAGTGAGATGAAGGCTACCGTCTACTACTGGTACGATAAAACCGCTCGGACTTTATAAAAGCTTCTGTGGGTCTCCAGAGAAAGAGAGAGACACCCCCTCACTCCGTGAAAACACCAGAACCCCTCAATTAACAACCCTTATGGGACCCTCGTCATGGAGACGTCTGATGGTGCACGCGAGCCTGCACGGCCGTCCTCTCTGTGCTCTCACGCCGGGCCCGTGTGCCGTTCCCCGCTGTACGGTGCTTCCCGGCACAGAGGACTGCCAGGGAGGACCAGCGGTGGTCTCGAGTCGGTCCGTTGCCACGAGGACAGATGACTGAGTCGCGGTGGTCTTTTAGTCTCGCTGGCGCGTTCTCCGCAGCGTAGCTTTTAAAGAGGACGTATCGTGTTTCCCCATTTTCATTAGGCCCACATAATTTCATATAATTTCATTCTGAAATATGATAGGCTGTATTTTAATTAGGCCGAGCCCACGTCCGTTAATCGAATCGAATCGAATCGTATTTTATTGCCAAGTACGTTTACACATAACGTAATAAACCAACGCGTGCTGCGTTAACACTCCTTTTCTTTTTTTTTTCTTCATTTTTCTCGGTGAGATTCCTTAATAAAACATTTTTCATACGGTCTCGTGTTGCAGACAGAGACAGTGCGATGTGCGCATAATTATTCGAGCGCGTTCTGTATTTTCGCGGTTCAGGGAAAGAGCCAGGCCCGCCCGATTATCCGCAGATAGCGCTTCTCTCTTCGTCGTCTTTGTGGCGGTACCCCAAAGCCGTCGATGCGCATAATCGCTCCGCTTTTGTCATTAAAATCGCGCTCGTTATGTGAAAGCGGCCTCGAAATTTCAGACAAAAGGGACGAGGAAGAAGGCATCGATTATGAAATGTTGATAGCGGGAGACGAAAAGAAGCCGACCGTCTCTCAGGCAAGGTCACCTCCTGGGTGGTGCGCACTGAAATGTGGAGGCTGCGCTGAATCTGAATGCTTTTTCCCTTGTGAAGATTCGGCAAATGTACGTTGAACCTCCGGATTCGTTTCCCGGGGGAAGCCTTCAGACGTGACGCAGGTTAACAGGCAAACAAGCGAGATGGGTTCGACTTCTGTACCTCCACGGGGGAAAAAAATGACCTGATGAACATGGCATGATTCTGTCAGCAACCCCATGGCCCAAGACTGAGTCTCATTTGGAGTATGTGGGTCTGGGGAGACTTCACTAGAACACCTTCAGACCACCCTGAACGGGACAGACGCATTCTGAAACCCTGATCGGTTTTATATAGATCACGTGACCCCGCAGGTCACGTGGTTTCATACATCTGGCGCATTTGCGTGGTCTGCGAGGCCAAGGCTGAGATTGCTGGCACAGAAACCCTGTGATGATGCGTCCGTGGTGCGTAGCAGACGCGAGCCCAGGGGTGAGGCGTGTGCTGAGTATCACACAACAGAAGGGACAACGCCAGCGTATGCACGAGGGGGAGAAGGTCGATCGCTGGACAACGGTGATGCGCCTCCTTTTTTTCGGGGGACTGGCACGTCACGCGGCGCACATCTGGTGCCACTCGATACCTCCGCAGAGACACCAGGGCCACAGCCCCCCCACCCCCCTCCCCTCCCAATCACAACCTCCCCCCCACCCCTTACCCCCTCCCCTCCCAATCACAACCCCTCCCCCCCACCCCTTACCCCCTCCCCTCCCAATCAATCCCACTCTCTCTCCCACCGTTCACCCCCGCGGCGGAACCGGGAGAGCCCCCCCCCACCCACCCACCCTCCCTCTCCTCCGAAAATAAGCGCCTTTCCAAAAAATAAAGAAAGAAAAGAAAAAGGCCCGGCCCGCACTTGGTCTCGGAGTACGGGTGCGAGCGGCAGCCTGAAGTGACTTAACGTCTAATTATCCTTTCGGATGTTTTTTTTTTTTTTCGGGGGGCCCGGCGGATTCCCGCCTGAGCGCTGAAAAGGAGGTCTGAAAGGAGTAATTGTGCCGAGCGATTTTCGGGTTTCCGTTTTAACCCGGGCCGGCTCGCCTCCGCCTAGCTCCTCGGCGCGGCGGCGGCGGCGGCGGCGGGATCGGTGATGGGCTGCCATGCGCACCGCGGCGGCGGCGGCGTTAGCTTCCCGCCGGCGTCGGCTTCCCGGCTTCCCGCACAATGGCGTGAAGCATTAGACCTGACAGCAGGTCATTATCCGCCAGCGCCGCGCGGTGATTATGAAGGGAAGTCCATAAGGGAGAGAGAGAGAGAAAAACAAGAAAAAAAAACAGGGCTGTTGTTGTGTGTCAGCGACGCTTAGCCCTCTTATTATCACCCTGTGAGACGGCAGAATGTGAAGCCGGCCGGATAAAGAGAGGTTTGAGAGCGTGAAAGCGTCACTGCAGTAGGTGCCATTGTTGTGTGCGCGATTGTGTTGCCTTTGTCTCCAGCGCTGCTTTGTCTTCTGGTGTATTACCTTCTGTCATCTGACTTTCAGTAACCTGTGTTTCCCTGTTTGTGTGTGTCCCTCGGTAACCTGTGTTTCCGTGTTCCTGTGTCCCTCGGTAACCTGTGTTTCTCTGTCCCTGTGTCCCTTTTTTAACCTGTGTTTTTCTGTCCCTGTGTCCCTCAGTAACCTGTGTTTCCCTGTCCCAGTGTCCCTCAGTAACCTGTGTTTCCCTGTCCCTGTGTCCCTCAATGACCTGTGTTTCCCTGTCCCTGTGTCTCTCAGTAACCTGTGTTTCTCTGTCCCTGTGTCTCTCAGTAACCTGTGTTTCTCTGTCCCTGTGTCTCTCAGTAACCTGTGTTTATCTGTCCCTGTGTCCCTCAGTAACAGTAGCCTGTGTTCTATTGATGAATATCTCAACAGTGACTTGGTTACATCCTACAGATGAGGTGAATGTGTGGGTGCATTTTCATATGTGTTTGTGAGTGCATGTCTGTGTATCTGTGTCTTGTGTGTGCATGCATGTGTGCGTGTGTGTATGTGTGTGCATGTGAGTGTGTGTGTGTGTGGGTGTGCACGTGTGTGTGTACTGTGTGCGTGTGCATGTGTGTGAGCACAGCTCCAGTCCGGAGACTCGTAGGGCCCTCTTCCTGAAAAACATAACATTATGATAATTATCATTCCAGCGTATTAGCAGAGCGCAGAACGTGGCGCGCGATCCGTGTTTACGATGATGTCATGCCTTCCTGGCGCGGGAGAGAGCGTGTCTGAGCGGAACGGAGGGCCTCCGCCCAGCCCGGTGACGTCAGAGCCCAGCCGCGGCCAGTGACCTCACGGGAACTCCAGACGACGACGGACGCAAGCAGAAAAAAATCAGCCGACCGGGATTACACATCGGCGCGGGAAACAGTGGCGCGGCCCGGGATCCGTTTGGCTGCACCTGCTCACCAGCTGCCTGGCGCGTGCCCAGCGAGCGGTTAAAGGCCGGGGTACGTGCCACGCCTACCGCGCGCCCGCGAAACCCTGTGATTACGTGACCCCCCTGGGGGGGTCAGCCGGGGGCCGCTCATTCCCGCCACTCGGCTAGCCATTAGCGGGCCGCGCTAGGTGGCAATCTGCATGCGTTATCGTTTCCAAAGGCGTAATAATGGACGTGTAATAACGGGCTGACGAGCAGGAAGAGGTTAGGAGGGCACGTTAGCCTAGCCGCAGTAAACCGTTCCACTCGTCTACGACTGCCCGACTGACGTAACCGAAATATTCATCGTCCTCTGCGTATCAACAGAGGCCAGCTTTCTATTGTCACGTAGCTACTGCAGCAACACGGCAAACATCCTCTCTTCTAATTGGTCATTACATTACATTACAGGCATTTAGCAGACGCTCTTATCCGGAGCGACTTACACAACTTTTTTTATATAGCATTTTTACATCGTATCCATTTATACAGCTGGATATGTACTGAAGCAATTTCGGGTAAGTACCTTGCTCAAGGGTACAACGGCAGTGTCCTACCCGGGAATCGAACCTGCGACCTTTCGGTTACAAGTCCAGTTCCTTACCCACTGTGCTACACTCCGTCCTGCTCAGGTATGACATTAAAAATATGAGTGTAAGTGAGGACAAACTGAGATTCTGCTTCCTTTCATTATATCAAGGAACTCGAACTCGATGGCCAGTTCTTACAATGCATTGTGAAGGTTTAAGTCTGCAGCCAGATTGTTTGGGCAGTGCAAAAGCTGTTTCTCTATGGAGATGGAAAGGGAGCATATTTATAGACACTGGTTGAACAGGACAGTACTTTTGAAGGCAACATCCTCAGCTGTAGATTCTTCTCTTCGTATCCTCTCTTAAGACGTCTCAGGTAAATCCCTGTGGACCACTGCAATCGGTGCTCTTTTACGCAGAGCTCATGGACACGTCCTTTTGCCCGCAAAGGGTGCCGAACACAAGAGTTTCAGTGACCCCCGAAACTGTAATGTAGCGTTAATAGTGGAATATACTGACCATGCGATTCGCTGAGTCTGCCTGAATGTTTATGTGTTTTGCTTTGCCCCGTGCATCGCGATCATCCTTTTATTCTCCGCTAGAAATCACACCCGATTGGAAACTCGGAACTCACAATTTGCCATTCTTACAAAGGTTTCAGAAGATCTGCCTGATGGTGGGATAGACAGGTGGATGCTTTATTTTCTGCTGAATGCAACAAATTTGCTTTGCTTCATATGCCTCCCTCTTCTACAGTGAACAAAGTAGACACGAAATAAAAGGCTCACTCCAGTATGGTAAATACCTGAGCACACCTCTACACACTGTACCGTGTTCTACAAGTGACAAAGGTGTGAAGCGCCTTTGAACACAGTTCATGGATATAAATGAAAAGAAACAGCTGAACAAATTTCATCCCCTTGATTGCTTAACTATCAAAGCAATGTAGTACTTTCGTTACAACAATTTCCTGTGTGATACAGCGTATTCCAAATACCATCCTTCAACTTTACACAACAAGGCAGACGTGATTATGATTGCATATATAAATGACAAAATTCCTCTAACTGCACTTTTTTAAAGCTCACGCTGATGATAAATAATGCGCCCGCATAAATCCAAACTATCGCTTCATTAAAAATGTCTCCGTGAATCTATCAAATGCCATGCCGCCACTTTCAAAATGAGCAGCCATGTTATATTATCATCAGTGCTGAAATTTCAACGGACAGCGTCTCGCTGTATCAGATGATGTATTCTACAGTCTGCGTTTAAAACACGGCTAGGCTCTGGTGAGACCTTTAAGTCACGCGTTTGCATGGGCTTAATGTAGCTGTTATTAAACTCCTGTTCAGCAGGTTCACGTCGATAATCTTTGATCCAATTTTCAGCGGGCAGGAAAACAGATAACTTAACTTTTATCATCGGTGACACCATTGTCGTACAGTAGGAGTTGATGAAAATCCATTCTGCGACCTTTCCACAAACGTTTTTATTTTGGCTGTTTTGCCGGCTATCATGGTAGCCTGGTGTTGCCCCCCCCCCGCCAGGGCACACTAGAATACGCTGGAGAAAGTTGCGAAGGCTTTTGCTGCGTCACATAAAAGGCTCAACGATTGGTTGAAATCAGTAAGCTACTGAACCCCTCATTCTCCCGTCCTTATGCCAATGGTTAGCCAACCCCTCCTAATTTTGGGGTGCACAGTCAATGGCCTCTGTCCCGTCCCGAGATGTGCGCCTCGTTCAGAATTTTGAACAGATTTGGGAAAGCGCTCTCAGATTTTTTGATCTTTGTACCTTCGCAGATGAGCTCACGACAGTGTAGCAGTTTGTGACGCTATTTTTTTGAACTGGGTCACTCTGCATGTCTCATGCTGGTTCTGGCGTGCTCACGGGGAGGTTTGTGTGCACAGCTCTGCATCCAGCAGCCAGCAGCCAGCGCTGAATTCCCTGCCGGATAAAAAAGACTTATCTTGTGATCGCACTGTTCTGGAGCGTGTTGCGAAGTCGGTTTCACCTCGTTTCATTTGTCAGCGGCTTAAGGGTGATACAGGTCTAATTTTGTGTGTTCTTATCATCGTCCCTCAGGCAACTGAAAACATCTATATATATATATTTTTTTAGAAGCGTATTTTTGGATTATATAAATTAGGAGTTTATGCGGCAAGAAGGCGCCTGGAATTTGGGCCCCACACTGGGCTCCACCACACCGAGAAAAACCAACGTCTTAATGTTTGAGAGCCCCAGTCCATCAGAACCTCCCCCCCCACCCCCCCCCGATGCTCCCATACAGCGCCCCCCGGTGGCAGGAAACAGACTGCATTTTTGCGGCGCTCTCATTTCCATGGCTACCGTTGGCCGTACCCGCAGAGGGTGGCTGAGAGGCAGCGTGGCTCCAGAAGCCATTTTGTACGGATTAAATAAAGTGCAACTGCGCGGATATTCCCGCCGTTTCTGCGAGTTCCACGTGTGTCTGTATGCCCTCCCGCGACAACCCTTGAGAAGAGGAAGCTTAAAATAACACTGAGGAAGTGATCGCCAGAATGATGCGTACCTCTAGAGAAACTGTCGCTGATGCCATCTGCATATCAAATGGCTCACCTGATGAAGTTTGCTATTGCTCACGTATATTTTACAGCTGCCTAGAGGAAAAAAAACTAATTGATCTGCCCTTTTCTCTCAATATTGCTAGCAGGAACTGTCTGTGCGTGTCTGAGTGTGCCTGCGTCTTCCTGTTTGTGTTTATATGTGTGTGGTGTGTGTACCTACACGTGTGTGTGTGTGTGTGTGTGTGCATGTACATGCATGCAGGTGCGTGTTTTGTGTGTGTATGTGTGTGCGTATCTGGGTGCGTGTGTGGTAAAAACCACTTTTTTAAAATGGGTATTTTACAGAAAACTGGTCTGTGTGTTTTTGTGTGTGTGTGTGTGTGTTTGTGTGTACGAGTGTGTGTGCGTGTGTGTGCGTGCGTGTGTGTGTGTGTGTATGTATGTGCATGGAGGTGTTTGTGTGTGTGTGTGCATGGCTGTACATGCCAGAATGCGTTGTGCAACTGAAGCTGATTGAAAGGCCTTTTTTGCTCGGCCCCCTGGGACGCATGTTTGCCCACAGTCAGTACAGCAATACATATAGATCATTGTCATTTAAATGAGCAGCAACAACAATCAAACAAAAATGTAATTACATTTTTACCTCTCTAAGAGACAGAATTGATTTGGTTAGCCGGGAACATCAGAGAGGATCAGAAAGCCTCCTTAGGATTCCGTGATGAAGCTCTTCGCTAATTCACTTCGACAGGCGAATGGATTCTGAGCAGCACAACATGGCCCGCGCAGGGCTTGCAGATTGATTAAGTCGAGGCCTGAGAAGTATCAAAACCCCCCTCCCTCCCTCCAATCTGCTCTTCAGCTGTTCTCTGTAATTGGGTTAGAACACAGGACTCCTTGCGTCCATTTTCCTTTTCTTTTTTTCTTTCTTTCTTTTAAAATTTTTTTTTTTTTTTTTTTTACAAACAGCCGCTCCCCCAAGCAGACTGCCAAAAATGAAATTAATTAAAATAACACACACACACAAAAAAACAACAAAAAACAAATCAAATTTCACGCTGGCTGAAAATGTAATGGTAGTAGGGGGTTCTGCTATAGGCTCATATAATAGTAGGGATCTCGTGCTCCTCAACCATTTAGTTTCTGCTGTATATAATTTTGGCCCCTTTGGCTCTCTGTACACAACAGATCTTAATAAAAAAAATATGGAGTGTGGTTCTGGTATCATAGTACTGAAAACACTTGTAGGAATATGAAGAAAAACCTGTTGTCTGGAATAAATCCAAGACTCTAGCCGGTCTAAAACACTGTGTTTTATGCGCAATTTAGACTTTTAAAAAATTTTATGAAGCACTTTCCTTTATGATAATACGTCTCCTGTGTCCGTTCACAGACTGTAGTTGTGCTGGGCTGGGTGCGTCAGCCCTCTCTCTGTTCTTTGTCTTGTCTGGATTTTTGCTTTTGTATCAGCGTGCTGGTTAGTGCAACAACGCTCCTCTGCTCGTCAGGACACAGGTTCACGGGCAGGAATGCAGAAGATATTTTGACATTCGACGGTAAACTTGGCAGTGCTAAAATGCCGCTGACCGAAGAATTCAACATTAAAACTGTAGAGGCCTACTTGGACTTGGTAAAACATTGTACGACAGGATTAGCTACGAGAGGTAGAACACTACAGACTTGTGTAAAACACGTTATTTTTTAAAAACCAGGGGTACAAAAGGATGTCTCCCCACTGTCCCACTGCAGAGCTCTGTGGAGAATCCATCTGAGGCGTGCAGATTTCATCACTTATTTTGCCTGTCAAAAATAACAATAAATAATATGTCCCATTTCCCAGTTCAAGCGTCATCTGTCTAACCACATAGGGCATGTGTTTCTGTGTGTACCAGACGTACTGTACTCCCAGCTAAAGTATCTAAGGACTGAACTGTTAAAAAGGTAGCCCATTTGGGGTACCGTGTAACAGGACAAAGCGAGAACTAGAGTCTCCCAGGCAAACAGAAGATCTTTGGTGATATCTTTCTGCCCTTTCGTCACAAAAGGAAGAACAGAATCAAAAAAGGTAGGCACACATTTCTGCCGCCCGTTGGGATTCATCAGCACAATGGTGTGTTAACACTGTCCGTGACTGTTTATAAATGTTTATAGCTGCTTATTACAACTGACGCAGACCGCCTTTGAGCGTGAAATGCTTTCTGAAGGGCTGCATGTTATGTGCTCTGGGACTTAAGAGGTAATAAGTGGCTGTGAATGTTTATGAAAGCTCACAGGGCCGCACGGTTCCTATGAATGGTTATGAACGCTGTAACACGGGGTCCCTACGAATGGTTATGAACGCTGTAACACGGGGTCCCTACGAATGGTTATGAACCCTGTAACACGGGGTCCCTACGAATGGTTATGAACGCCGTAACACGGGGTCCCTACGAATGGTTATGAACTCCGTAACGCAGGCCACCTAAAAGGCTGTTACATGAGAGTCCACGGGACATGGAGCACGTTCCCCCCGCCAACGCCCCCCCCCCTCCCCATTACCCAGGGGAAAAGAGTTCCCACCGTCCCGCCGCAAAGTCTTTCCAGAGGAGAGGCGAGCAGGCTCTTTCGCTAAGTGCTACTCTGTGTAATCAGCTGTGCGTCAGCAGAACGCCGCTTTTGGCTCGAGCGCCGGGCTCCACAGCCGTAAATCAGGGGCTCCCTGTGAGCCCCGCGAACCGCTGTGGAGCTCCCTCCCTCAGGAGCCCCCGCCGCTCCCTCCCTCCCTCCCTCCCTCTCTCCCCCTGGTACCGCCGCCGCGGCTACGCAGCCGCCGCCGCCGTCGCGCACCTGCTTGCGAAAATAAAAAGCAAAATGGCCTCCCTGTCGCCGCCATTCGTCTCCCGGTCACGTAGAATGAGAACACCGCGGATCTCTGGCCAAGCAGCAGTAGAGTTGGGTTCTGAGCCAGACTCCCTCCCCCCCACCCCCCCACCCCCGCCCCCCTCCTCTCCTTTTTCTGATTCTCTCTCTCTCTCTCTCTCTCTCTCTCTCCCCGCCTCTCATCTCCCATTCCCCAAATGTTTCCCTCCCACACCGTCCCCAGCCAGCGCAGCCTTGCATGCTGTAACCCTCGACGTGTTCTCGGCGAACATTCGAGGCGTTGCGTTGCAGAAAGAAAAAAACAAAAAACAAAAAACAAAAAAAAACGAAACCACGGTCTACATGTTGATTTCTCATTTCACAATTGCTTTGAGACTGGGCCTTAGACAGACAGCCATTCATTCCCCCCCCCCCCCCAATATCTAACACACAGAGGTAAATCCGCAGCGCTTAGCCTTAGCCACGGGCTGCACAGACCATTGGGGACCCATTGGCTGTCACGCGCCGAGCAAGAGACAGGTCCAGACCCCATTATTTAATCCTGTCCTCCATCTCTTTAAAACCACATTAGGCTCCACTGAAAGGTGGGTGATGAGGGGTGCAGGAAGAGGAAGAGGGGAAGGCTTTTGTGTCAGGTCCAGAGAGCCAAGGCTGCGGTCCCCAAAAACAAAAAAAAAGAAAGGCCTTCGATGCGAATGAGAGGAACCGAGGGAGAACACGGAAGGGGCGGGTCCCCGCGTCCCCGCCCAACCCGAGAGATAACGCGGTCGCGGCGTTCCTGCGACGCTGCAACATTGTTACGCGGTTCCCCCCCCCCATCCGCGCCCCGTCCCCCCCCCCGTCCCCCCCCCCCCCCCCGAGGCCGGAGCCCCCCCCCCCCCCCGTCTCGTGGGAACGTTGTGTGCTGGCGGCGAAGTGGCCGCCTAAGGACGGCTCGCCCCGAACTCTTTTGAGTTTGGAAATTTCTGACAAAAATTCTCATCCGCTGCCCCGTGCCTCCGCCAACAAAAAGAAGAGATGAAAGCTCTCGTTCACTTGGCTTGGACCCAGCCCATGCCTGTCGCTGGATTTTGTTTTTTTCTTCTTCTTCTTCTTCTTCTTTTCTTTGCCAGACATGGTATTGTGAGGTTTCAGCGATCGCGAGAATGAATGAGAAGTGACTCATTTGCGTTGGAAGCCCTTTCGTTTGTTTGTAAGTCAACCTTAGGGAGAGATGTTGAGCACGTCCCCGCCTTTCCTCTGTTTTTCGTGTAGATTGTGTTACTCATTTCGTCAGCGAACGCTGGAGGTACCGGAGTTCGTTTCACAGCGTCAGTGTCAGGTGCAAAAAATCTCTTCTGTCCCAAAAAAAAAAAGAATTTTCAGCAAAAAGGGGAAAATGCATTTTACTTTTTCCATTTATCACCATAGTCACGGTGTTTATTATCTTTGAACCCAAAAAGACAAACAGCTTTTCCTTGTAACTGACAATGGACAATATATTTCACATCATCCGGCCATATATCAAATGTGCACTAATTGAAATGCTTCAAACGCAGTTAGATATGTGATTCATCTTGAAAAGGGTCTTTATTTTTGCTCAAGGATGTGAGTGCAGGAAGACAGGAGCCTGTCCTTCTGGTTAGAAGCACATTTATCTAACTGTTAACCCACACCATTACCACTCAGCACGACGTTCGGCGTAAAAAATCTGCTCCGATGGAACGCCGTTTATCTCCAATAGTCGATTTTAGGCACCCGTCGGACTCACATGAACTCTGTTACATGTGATTTAACTCTGACTGCCATTTACTGCCCCCAGTCCAGCTTGCAGAAGTGGGTTCTCAAGCACTGAGAAAACCGATGGCCAAAAAAATGTTTTTGACGATGATGACGACGGCGATGATGAGGATGAGATCACGTGGAGAAAGAGGAGGGTGAGGAAGGGTGGGATCGTAAGTACCCCTCGTGTGGCTCCTTTGTGGCGGGGGTGTCGATCCTGAACCCCGCCTCATGTTGGTCTTATCTGGCCGATCGCAGCAATAGCTTAATCCCATCCTTTGGCCCCGAGCGCTTCGGAAGCAGGCAAACAAATCTATATTTGAAAAAAAAAAAGAGAGAGGAAACTGTAGATGTTCTCTCTGCCAGAAAGACCTGCCCCTCCCACCCAATTTCTTTTACAATACTTGTGGGGAGGGGGGTTGGGGGGGTAGGGGTGGTGGGGGAAGTAGGAGGCATCGCTCACACAATAGGGCTGATACAATAGGGCTGCTGCCCCCTACAGGCCACGCATATTCAGCACCCACGCTTCGACGTCAGCTGCTGCCTTCACATCTACATCTACGGCACATTCAGCGCTCTGGTCATGGAGCGCTTTTGTGCTTTTGCAGCTCGGGCTTTAATACAAGGTTTGGGGCAGTCGAGCAATATGAGACCGCGTGTCAGTTTTAAAACCGTGCCTGTGGAATGGTTTTATTCTGTAGTCTGAAAAGGGCTACAGGTTCATTGGGCTGAGAGGTTACAGCCTCAGTCCTCTGTGCTGATTCTACCTTGTCCTACCCTGACTTGTTTTCTTTTTTCCTGTTTTTTTTGTATGCCTGTTCTTTTTTTCTCTTATGCCGTTCTTCTCAACCACTTTTGCTCATCTCTCTCTCTCTCTTTCTCTCTCTCCCTTTCAGCCTCTCTCTGTCACAGTCTGTCGGTCCCTTGACCTCTTTTTTTTCCCATCTCTCTCCTTCTCTGGTGCTCTCTCGCTCGTTCATGATTCTCTGCGTGCGTCTCTCGCTCTCTTGGTCACTCTCTCGCTCGTTCTGCCCCCTTCTCTCTCTCTCTCCCTCCTCCCCCTCTCCCTCCCTCCGTCCCTGCTGCAGGTGAGCCTGCCTTTCCCAGCTGATATGATCTCCAGCCCCGTGTTTTGGCTGCCGGCTCCTGTTGTCTCCTGTTCAGTACAGCACATTTCCCCTTATCTCCCCCGGTGTTGTGTGTTGGGGAGCGAACCCTGTGGACCGCTGCCTGGAGCCCCGCCTCCTGAAGAGCTATGAGCCGATATTATGAGCGTAATGCAGTATTTCAGCATCGGACAAATCTGCGTTCCAATTAGCGCGTGGCGGGGCTGCGAACGTCGTAGGATACTCTTCACCGTACGCAAGCTCAAAAGGCTATTAATGAGCTTAAAATGTGGAATAAGGGGAGGAATCTCATTGGTTTTGGTTCATTTCGGTTTGAGGGAAACGGTAGAAACGGGGAAATGATGGATGCTGGAATCCTACGGCGTGTCACATCCTGAATACTTGCGAGAGGCAAAGTACATATCTGGCAGTGACAGTTTTACAGTCTCCCTTCCTGCTGAAGTTATTGAGTTATCCTTACCTCACTAATCTTCACCTTTACACTCACAGTTTCAATGACTTATTTAATGGTTGATGAAGGTGTAAAAAATGTGACAAATTGTGAAAGTTTAATATGCTAAAATATAAGTTATAGGCCTGGCCATTGGCCCCAATGTATAATTTTGCACAATGCGATTTTCTGTTAAATGTGACTACAGTGTAGGCGTATTCCTTATTAATACAGAAAGTCCTTGAGCTACTTAACACTGAGTTATAATAAAGAAACTCCCAACAACTGCAATAATACTGTTGATACTACTGTTTCAAAACATTTTTATATATTACAGTACAGCTCACTCTGCCAGCAAGCCTACAATGTAGTTATATATATTTTCCCACCATCCAGCAAATAATTTCTCATAGTCCTCTGCTAGAAAACTCTACTGCTGCACATGTAAGGTATGTGCAGTACTTGACTATATGTTTACTTCTGAATTATTATTTTCATATTTCCATATTTTTTTGAACTGTGAAATTATCTGGCAGTTGCGCTTGTTGTCATCTGTACATGCTGTGTTGCGATTGCCATTTCTCTAAGGTTCAGAATTTCCTTTTTACTGAAAGTCTGTTCAGTCATATATTAATTTCCGGTTTATGTTGGCCTATAATTTGCGTCAGTTTACCCAGAGGTCCCAGGAAAGTAGCCTTTGTGCATCTCTGGGACTTTCTGTTTGTAGTTCAGGACGTTACCTGCTCATCAGGTAATTCAAACCCTCGCTACTCTGTAAAGTGTCTTAGTGGCAGTCCTCTATAAAAAGCGCTATACAAAGTCATTTTTAAAAAAATCATTTAAATGAAATCAGGGACTGCAGTGGTGCGTCAGATTCTCGCTCAGTCTTAACTGTCGGTCGCCGCTGACATCACGTCACCCGGCCGCGATGCCGGCGGGACTCCGTTCCTTTCAGAACGCTGGCGAGCACCGCCAAAAAAAATGCCCCCCCCCCCCCCTCTCCCCCCCCCCCCCCCCCCCCCCCCCATCCTCAGGATCAAAAGCAGGGCGTGCGAAGAACGGCGTGAACCTTCGGCGAATAAAGGATCCGATGACAATCTCTCCAGGGCCGCGGATACCCACACAAATTCCTCGACTCAATCCCCCCTTTTTTTTCTTTTTTTTTCCTGAGCGGCTAACAAAAGAGGCACCTTAAGTGACTCCTCTCGGGTTCTGTAATCCAGCTGAAACATATGGCTTCGTCACTTTTTAAAGAAAAAAAAAAAAAAAAACAAAAGTAAGTTTTTATGCGGTTTTTTTAAATTTCATAATTGTGTATAAGTTTTATGCATAAATACCATGTCAGTGCCAGGCTGTGTCTTCTTCATCAATCAGTCATCATGCAATGACTGCAGGCGTTGGAATAATTGCGGGAGTTAAAAAAATAAGTAAATAAATCTCTCTAAACTTAAGACTCCATTAAAGGGTTCATTTGATTACGCATACATCTGCGACCCAAAGGGGGCCCCCCCAGGTCTGTATGGGACCGCGGCCGAGGGACCGGAGGGTCCTGAGCAAACACGACACGGCCGGGAGGCGGACGAGGCTGGCCCGGTTTGCACCGGGGTCAGTACCCCCATTATTGCCGCTCTTATTACCGCCGACAGGTTTATTATCAATCGTCGTAGCGACGGAAGGGGTTGGGCCCGGGGGTTCATCCGAATGCGAAAAGTCGCGGCTAACCGGAGGGATGCTCTTTTCCTTAGCCGTCGCGGTTGTGCGCTAGCAGCCCCCCCCCCCCCCCCCCCCCTTAGCACAAATCACCGTTGCGATGTTTTACAACGTCGCGGCGAGGTTGTGCATACCAATGCCGCACCGATGCTTTTTTTTTTTGTTTTTTTTTTACGACGTTCCTTTGTTTCGCCGCCTCCGGGCGAACAGCTTCGAGGCTCCACTTGCAAATAGGTCAAAATCATACATGCTTATTTTCCGGAGGGGGGGTGAGACGGCTTTTTAAGATGTGTCTGCCAACCGACGATCTCAAGGACGCAAATGTTTTCAGGACCTTTAAAAAAATTAAAAAAAAACATTTTACGAGCATTGCCTGGCTCGCTGGGACCGGACAACATCCAGGAGCAAATTCATCATGTGTGTGCGGATGATGCTGCTGCACTGCATCAGAGGATGTGCTCATTCAAACCCCTGCTGGAATATGCCTTGAATTACTCATTCACTTACCTCTGAGCCGTCCACAGAGGCGCTAAGCTTCCTTCCGAAATGCTTGCCCTCGCAGCCTGTTCAGCTGTGACATTGACAAATACCACGAGCAGAATTTGCCAACGGTGACAACAGACCTTGTTTAAGCTGGTCAATCCCATTAAAAAATATCTACCTTGAGGAAGTGCTCACCTCCAAATAAATCTTCGCACTCCCCTTTTTTCTTCTTCTTTCTGATCTGGGACCTGACTTATCGTGGTTTGGAAATGCACTTACAGACATGGAATATATTTTAAAATATGTTGAAATAAATATTTTCAATATATTGCAGCACTTCACTATATTGTCAAGTATATAAGTACTAATTACTGCCTCAGTAAGATATTGAAATATGGCGAGCTCTAAAATATCAGTATATTATCAGTATACTGTATATTTTCTAATAAGGAATATATAGTCCACACATTTACAATATATTGCAATATATTCCATTTCCATAATGCACCCATTGAATGTACACAGGGCACAATCTCCATTGGCATTCCTCTGCCTGTGACAGTTGAGTTCCTAGTTGGATTTCAAAGTGCATACGTCCCTCAGTGTGAAAGTGGGCTGAAGGCTCCCATTTTGTCTTAATTACTTTGAGTGGAATGAGTCGGCTTCCACACGAGGTTAAGGGGGGTCAGCCGTCATATTGGGTCAATGTGCCGCAGGCACACAGCCATACATCTCCATCCCGATTGAGCCGCGCGATCTGAGGTAAACGCTGAAGCGAGGTTAGCCTACTCCCAAGGTCGTCAAAAGGATCCTCTCATAACACGGCTAACGTGGAGCTATGGTTAGCCTGCTCCCAAGGTCGTCAAAGGATCCTCTCATAACACTGCTAACGTGGGGCTATGGTTAGCCTACTCCCAAGGTCGTCAAAGGATCCTCTCATAACACTGCTAACGTGGAGCTATGGTTAGCCTACTCCCAAGGTCGTCAAAAGGATCCTCTCATAACACTGCTAACGTGGAGCTATGGTTAGCCTACTCCCAAGGTCGTCAAAAGGATCCTCTCATAACACGGCTAACGTGGAGCTATGGTTAGCCTACTCCCAATGTCGTCAAAGGATCCTCTCATAACACTGCTAACGTGGAGCTATGGTTAGCCTACTCCCAAGGTCGTCAAAGGATCCTCTCATAACACTGCTAACGTGGAGCTATGGTTAGCCTACTCCCAAGGGCGTCAAAGGATCCTCTCATAACACTGCTAACGTGGAGCTATGGTTAGCCTACTCCCAAGGTCGTCAAAGGATCCTCTCATAACACTGCTAACGTGGAGCTATGGTTAGCCTACTCCCAAGGTCGTCAAAAGGATCCTCTCATAACACTGCTAACGTGGATGAAGGATTACCGGTATACACCTGCAGCACGTCCTGAAGACATCAGCGCTCAACTCCCTTTCTAATCTTCCACACCGCCTCGCTGTATTAGCAATCGCTTGAGAACATCTCGAGAATTGGGAGTCTTAAGTCGCAGCTCTTTTGGGACGGGTGCAAGGGGGAGCTGAGCCCCCCTAGCCAGCGATGCCTGTGAACTGGCAATCTGTGGTGATTAATTGAACCTCGTTTTGGCATCCGCTGAACTTGCCTAACCCAACCCCCTGTACCCCCCCCCCACCCTCCATCCCCTCAAAAAAAAAAAAAAGAGAGAGCTCTGGCATTCCTTGCAAGTCCCCCGAAAAAACCTTGCACCTCCACCGGCGGGCCCGCGCGGTGGCTTCATGCATGAGCGCCGATGTGATTGAGACGGCTTTTTTTTTTTTTCCCGGGATTTCATTCGTCATTGTAATTAGCCGTAATCGCGGGTGTCCGGGGTGCCTGAGAACGTGTGAACGACCGATTCACAACCCCGGGCCCATTTGAATATGAATCCTCCACAGTAACTAACCATAAAACAGCGGGGAAACAAAGAGCCTCTCACTTGAAGATTCTGTGCAGCCCCCTACACCCCCCACAGCCCCCAGCCCCTACCTCCCACCCCCCCATCTGCCAGCTCCGCTCTCTCTCTCTGTCTCTCTGCCACCGACCCCCCCCCCCCCCCCCCAAGGACCCCCCCATCCCAGCAGTTCTGCCCCCTGCTCGGGGGCCCCGGGCTCCTGAAACAAGGGCCGCTTAATGAAGACAATATGGTATTCTTTCTCCTTGAGCGGCGCTGAAGGGACTGAGGCCCTTTGCATCCCTGCCAGGGACAGTGGACAAAGAGGCGAGGCGGAGGGAGAGGGAACACAGCCCCTTCTGAGGACTGGGGGGGGGGGGGGGGGCTGGAACTGCGTGGAAACACAGAACACAGGCTTTTCCATCCTTCAAAAAGCCACAGTGTCTCTCTCTCTCTCTCTCTCTCTGCTCTCTCTCGCTCTCTCTTTCCCTCTCGCTCTCTCTCTCTCCTGCTCTCTCTCTCTCTCTCTTTCCCTCTCTCTCTCCTGCTCTCTCTCTCACGCATACAAACACTTGCCCTCTCGCTCCTTCGCTCTCGAACACTTCTTTCCCCCCGTTTTTCTGAAGCCGTAGCAATAGGAACATCTCTGACGCAAATTAAAATCTCTCCATCTCCATCATCAAAAGAAGCAGCAAAGGGTGAAAAAGCCCCCCCCCCCCCCCCCCGCTCGCCCCCTACCCCGCCCCCCGATTCACCAAGCTTTGCTCTTTTTTTTTTTTAAACTTCTCTATCTCTTCCAAAAAAACATGTACCCAAAGCACTAAAAAAAACCCAGCCAGTAAACCAGGGCCAGAGTCTCTATGGTACATCAGCCAGTTCGGTAAACCAAAACCGTTCGACGGAACCAGAGTCTTAACCACAGGCCTCCAGTCTTTCATTACCGTGTGTGAGGTGATTAGGGAGCCCTGACAAGCTCTCCCGCTCTCCAGCGGCGATTAATGGAGATCCCCCGGACCTCGCGTTTGAAAAATTAATGAGGAAAAGCAATAATTGCCGTGAATACGTTAATGCTATTACGCTGGCAAATGAGGGCGCTACGTGTAAAAAAAAGGACACGTTAAGTAAATTCCTGCTACAATAAATTATGGAGGTTTATCTTTAATACTCGCTGCATAATTAATAGATTTATGAGAAGTCTACCAGTAACAGGGATGGGTACAAGTTATACTGTAACTGGTGGGCCATATGTTATATATTAAATATAAAGAAATGCAGTGCTGATGTTTAGCTTTCTTTGCTCCTTTTGAGACATCTCAATGGCCATACATTGTTCTTTAGGAAGTGTACACACACACACACACACACACAATATAGCCAACATATCATTCTGTCAAAAAGTGGAATTGTCAACCAACCACACAAAGTCAGATAAGAATATTCACATTCATTTAGCAAATAGCACTAGCTCAATTTTTCATAGACGTAGAAAAAAAAATTGCAAACGGAAAACAATGACATACAGACACAGGCTGTGTTTTCTTATCAAAATCGCATTAGTGTGTCTGTGTGCCCACCTCTGTGTGGATGTCTGAGTTTACTTTGTGCTCTCTCTCTCCCTCAGTCTCTCCTCGTCGTCTGCCCCAAGGAAGCACCAGACTTAGCCTGCCACCTACTGGTGAGAGGGCTTTTTTCATTCCCAAAATCTCACAGAGGAACTTCCTGGGCAGTCGGGACCAGACAGAGACCAGACAGGTACCAACAAGGCGGGAATATTTATGAAAACAGAAGATGGTGGCTGTGAACCAGACCTTTGCTCCACTCTTTTATCATAAGTAAAAAGAGCAATGGTGTAATATTACACTTCACTTGAGGGAGGGTCAAGGGCTCAAATCCTGGTCTGGGTGATCTCTTTGAGTGATACCCAGTTCCACAGCTGTGCTGTATACAACTGGATTCTGACAACATGAAGCCTTTGATAACTACAGTGTGCACCATAGCCCCCTGAGTTACCTCGTGGTAAGACAACGTAGTTCCTGGGCACCCATATGTCGAGTACAAAACTGCGAGCCTCGTCCTGACAAGATATATCGTGACGAAATGGCGGACTGCGCGCTACGTCGTCTAGCGGTAATGCGATTTGTCGCGATAGTACGGCGCAGGTTGCCGTGCGTCATACCGCGTGTCACCGCTGTTGCTCTTCGCAAGATACTCCACACTTCCCATGTGCTGTTCTCATTAAGGGAATCACTCTGCGCTGTTCCTGTTGGGACTGACCGGCCTTGCTGCATGCTGTGTGTCCCTCGCGGGTATTGCTCTGCGGGGCGTGCTCGTGGCTGAGCGCAGTTCGCCCCGCGCTCTTCCCCGTGCTAGCGCGGCGCAGTTCGCCCTGCACTCTTCCCCATGCTAGCGCGGCGCAGTTTGCCCTGCGCTCTTCCCCATGCTAGCGCGGCGCAGTTCGCCCCGCGCTCTTCCCCGTGCTAGCGCGGCGCAGTTCGCCCTGCACTCTTCCCCGTGCTAGCGCGGCGCAGTTCGCCCTGCACTCTTCCCCGTGCTAGCGCGGCGCAGTTCGCCCTGCACTCTTCCCCGTGCTAGCGCGGCGCAGTTCGCCCTGCACTCTTCCCCGTGCTAGCGCGGCGCAGTTCGCCCTGCACTCTTCCCCATGCTAGCGCGGCGTAGTTCGCCCCGCGCTCTTCCCCGTGCTAGCGCGGCGCAGTTCGCCCCGCGCTCTTCCCCATGCTAGCGCGGCGCAGTTCGCCCCGCGCTCTTCCCCATGCTAGCGCGGCGCAGTTCGCCCCGCGCTCTTCCCCATGCTAGCACGGCCTCACGCTGCTCTTCAAGGCCCGCGCCGCCGCTTGGCGCCTCTCGCTCCGGGTCTCTGCATTGTCCTCCGGCCTACCCCCCGAAGACCGCCGCCATTTCCCGGGGCGACATGGCATTCAGCCGCCCGACGTGCCCCGTCCGTCCCCGAGCCCTCTCCGGTGTCACGGCAACGGGCGCGGTATTACTATTTTGCTTCTTTGTCGCTGCCGTTGTTTGCCATTGTTGTTGCCGTTGTTGTTGTTGTTGCTGTTGCTGCTGCTGCTGACATTCAACGATTTTCGATGACGTTTCCCCCCCCCCCCCCGGCACGCCCCCGCGTCCATCTCTGACCGGAGGACCAATCTCGTTCCACGCGGACGGATGAAAACATCAGGCGTGGCGTATCGATTGGGTGGAGAAAGGCCAGGCGCGTTTGATTGTTTTCTCTGCTGTCTGAAGGGAGGCAGCGACACGGGGGGGTGGGGTGGGGGCTGGGGGGTTGGGAAGCGGGTAGACGTGGGGGGTGACGCCGACCGGAATAAAATGAAATAACTCATTAAATTATTAATTGGGTTGAGGTGTAGGTGGTCCCCCCCTCCCCACCCCACCCCACCCCCGGGGCAGAATGAATCGATGCCTGTCGCTCTGGCACCGCGTGACATTTTCCCTGTTTCTCCCCCAAGACGCAGCAGCGTTCAGGGAGGGAGGGCTCAGATCCTCTCTCCAAATTTCGGAGGAAGCATGGCGGGTTCGCCAGGCCCAGGGCAGGGGCTTTCGTTAGCAAGTTTGCTAGGCCCTGTGCAAGAGCTTTCGTTAGCGGGTTTGCTAGCCCCAGGGCAGGAGCTTTCATTCGCGGGTTTGCTAGGCCCAGGACAGGGGTTTTCGTTAGCAGGTTTGCTAGGCCCTGTCCAGGGGCTTTTGTTATCGGGTTTGCTAGGCCCTGGGCAGGAGACTGAGGTTAATGAAACCCTTAGTGGGTGGAGCTACAGACTTGTTGGGACCAATCAAAAATTTTGCTCTCTAAAAGCTGATTGGCTAATGGGACAAGACCATGTGGGACAGTACGTAGGGCAGCCACCTCTCAAATCCATGAGTCCCTCTGTGCGGCCAGGGTTAGGGTTGGGGTCCTGGTTTCTGTACTATGATCCCATCTGAATAAAGTGAAAATCCAGGAGGAGGGAGGACTTCCCATTCTTTGTGTATATATATATATATATATATATATATAAAATCCATATACCATGCATAATCTATTTATATTACATTACACTGTATACATGTATGATTAGTCACTGATGGCACATAATAGGTCTGCCCATTTTTTCATGACACCTCATTTTTCCGTCGTGAGTTTCCGTACCGCGAGAGAGACCCGTTTCTCTTCCGGGGGGAATAATAACGGCTTTCGTGAAAACAGCACATTTGAATATCGGTTATTCTCAGCGGACTCGTCAGGCCATCGCTTCAAAAACCTGGAGATGAAAGCGTCGCAGACTTTGAGAGGCTGTTAAGACGACGCGTTCTGTTTTCCGAGGAGCGTCTGCTTCTCTCCTGGGCCAGGACTCTCCTGGGCCTGCCCGCCCCCCCTCCCCTCGTCCCCCTCTCCCCCCCCCCACCCCCCCTCCCACCTCCGAGCCGAGAGGAGATTCAATAAACCTCCCGTCTGCGCCGTTTGGCTTCCGGGGGCCCGACCCAGACACGCCTCGCGCGGCTCGAACGCTGTCGCCTCCCGGGCGCCGCCCGTCTCTGTCCGCGAGCGCGGCGAATGAGCGATGCAGTCGCCCCCCCCTGCGCGGTACTCCCCGGCGATAAATCAGGGCCCGCCCGCCCGCCCACCCGTGTGCGCGTGGGGGGGGGGACCGAGGAACAGATGGGACGCTCGGGGGCGAGAGATCGTTTGTGGCGCTCCGCTACGCGTGGCCGAAGCTCTGCAGACGCGACTCCCGCGAATCAGTTACGCGGACAAGAGCGCCCACTCAACCGGCTTCCCGTTACCGAGGTCACACGGTGACTCTGAAGAAGGCCCCCCCCCCCCCAACCCCACCCCCCAACCCCCTCATGAGCAGCCGAGCTTGGGGTGGTAGAAGGTGGACGGGGGGTTTGGCTATTAATATTCAAATACGTGGCCGCATCGCAGCCAATCGGCAGTTGCTCCGCGTCTTCCCCTCGGTCCCTCTTTTGAAATTGATGGCCGGCCCGCTGGATTCCTGCGAGGAGCCGGGGGTGACAAAGAGTCTTACCTTGGAAATCGTGCGCCTATAGAACCGCAAAACACATTTATCTCTGCCGGAGACGACGGCGGATTCTGTTCCACCCCCAGGGCCTCGAGGCTGTTGTGTTGTGTGTTGCTTTGTGTATTAATCTGATATCTCGGGGAAATATCGCTTTGTGATGTATTCTCACACAGAAACATTTTTTGCCAGGCTGCATATAACTATAACCACATTCAATCGCCTCCACTGACAGTGTTCTATAAAAATGGCCGCTCTTTTTTCACTTTGTATTGTTGCAACTTCAGTCAGCAAATTTGATGTGATATTTTCCTTGACTTTTCAGTGACCTTTTAAAGGATGAATGGACATTGGACAAAGGGATTAATTATTTTTAAGGATTAATCTTCCAATTTCCCCTGAAATTGGACTTGTTTGAAAATGACATGTAGGACTTGAATGCTATTCTGGCTGCATTCTAACACCTTTGGAGATGCTTTGGGTAGCAAACATCCGTCACAAACGTATGTGCAATCAATCACAATGCTCTCGAGACTTCATCGTACGTTTCAAGAGCCTACTGACTGATGGGTGTATTTCTGCTTTTGCATTTTGTTTTGTTTTGTTTTAAAAGAACAAACTTTTTTTATTATCGGCAAGTTTCCCGTGACTTTATTTGACCACACTGCAGGACTTCCACATCTCCCTTGGAGGAAAGAGTCCTTCACGGTCTGCGGGAACCCTGGAAGAAGCTTTTGCGACTCATTAAACAGACTGATGCCACACTGACGTTTTTGTAATCACAGGGACTTCATTTGTCAGAACATGTCACATATCAAGGCGACTGACAGCAGCAGCGCTTCCCTGGAAACAGCGCCACACAAGGGAACATACGGATTTTCGAAGACAGTCTTATTGGCGCGTTGCAAAGGTGAGAAAACACAAGACACCGCAGCGTATGCGAGACGACCGTCCGGCTGTGTCGCTGGGCTAAAAGAACGGGATCAGCGCTCAAGATCAGCTTCCGGGATCAGTGCCTGAGATCAGCTTCCCGGGATCAGTGCCTGAGATCAGCTTCCCGGGATCAGTGCCTGAGATCAGTGTCCGGGATCAGCGCCTGAGATCAGTGCCCGGGATCAGCGTAATTGTGCGCCGAGTAGTTGCTGTCCCCGGCTCTCGTTTCCGTGGAGCATCGCCTCAGTGTCTCCTCCCCCCTGCTGTCAGGAGACGGCTAGGGACCGGCTGTCCGTCATCCCGCTGCCACGGTCCCACCGGCCCCTCCAGAGCATGTGACAGTGATAGCGGTAAGTCTATCTTTATGTCCGCGAAAACATCAACACAATCAGCGAGCCAAGGGGCTACACGCTAAATCGCCGACACCCTTTCTGTCTGTCCAATCAAGTCCATCGTCAAAATCTTCAGCAATGGTCCCCCATCCCGCCACCCGTTCCCCTTTGACATTAAACGACACCAGGGCCCCCCCCCCCCCCCTTACACAGTCCACTCGAGAGATCTCGCACCATTTAGGCGCATTAAGATAAATTAAGTTCTCGCTCCTTGAGGTGTTCAGCGTCTGAGGATCCATTAAGCGGGGCGGGGGGGGGGGGCGGCGGCACCTCCGGGGCGGGGATTGATGCGCTCTCTCTCCCCGCTCCGTGGGCGAGGGAGGATCAGGAATGGTAATGGAGCCGCCGACCGCCAGTCCCCGCGGGGAAACGCCGGGATCGCGGAAATCGATAGGAAAATATCGCCTGGCTGTCGTCCAAACCTCCGCGGTTTCAGAGCCCCCCCCCCCGCCCCCACCGCCCCCCCACCCCCTCGGAAGAGTGGGCGGCCGGTCGTCCTGCAGCTGGTGGCCTGAGCCTCCCTCCTCCTCCCTCCCCCCCCCCGTAGCTACGTCCCAGCCGAGGTTGCGCGTCCAGATGTCTTCGGGAAACATCTGCGCGCTAACGTTAGCGGCTCAGCCCGCGAAGGCCCTCGGGCTGCTGGAGCAGGCTGCGCTCGCTCGTGTGGGCGGGGCTTTGCGGGGGCTAGCGGGGCTGGCTGCTTTTCCTGTTGTCCTTCCAAGTCTGCCTTCCTCCGCTCGCCCCCCCCCCACTGTTCTGCGCCCCCGGCTCCCCCATCAAAGACAATCATGCAGAAGTGATCTGGCCCCACCGGCGCCTTCAGGAGACAGCGCCGCTCCGCTCTCAGACTACCAACAACCTCGCAGCGACATTCCACACAGCGCCAGGGTTCTCTCCCTGTGACATCACAATGCCCCTTCTTCACAGCCCGGCCCTGGTCTGTCTGTCTGCGTCTCTCGGCAACTGCTCCAGACCCCCGGTGCTGCCATAGCAACCGCCCGCTGCCCGGCTGACCTCCCTGCTAACGCCATCAGACCGTTTTTATCTCTTCTCGGCCTCTGTGGCCCGGCTGCCGCTGTCGACATGCCCTCGTACGCGTTCCTCGTTCCCGCCCTGCCGCGCTCTTCCGCCGGCCAGCCGTCTGGCCCGTCGCTCGGCACGGAGGGCCCGGCTCACCGAGCCCTCGCCGACCCTAGTGGCGGAACGAGCTGCCGACCTCGTTCGGGACAGCCGAGCCACTCTCTACCTTCCCACTGTCTTCCGAGGACTAATCTCTTGAGATTACATGTGGAGTAACCCAAACTGGATCTGCCTTCATCTGCTGGTAGAATTCGGCTGGTTGACCCTGGGGCAAGCCAGTGGTGCCGTTTCTGTAGCTGTACCGTTAGCCGAGCGCTAGCTATGATCCTGGCTCAAACTACGCTCTTAATCGTTGTGCTGTTTTGGATAAGAGGGCCCTGCGCTGTCCCCTTCTCGTGTAGCCTAGCCGTGTGCTATGGGTCGCGCTTGGACTTGGGAGCATTTTCTGTTTGCTTTTGGCACTTTACCTTCTATTGCCCATTCGTTCACCCTGGATCAAGGCGTTTGTCCAAAAAAAATAATCCAAATAAAATAATAATAAATAATAAATAAAACAAATCAATAATTAATCCAGAGACCGTCAGGGCGAACAGTTTTCGCACCCTCCCGCGACCAGCTCTTCACAAGTATCTCCCTTCCCGGCTGGCCCTCCTGGATTTGAATCTGATCTCCGACAGCTTGGAGTTGATCCCGGTGCCTATCTGCCCCTTCCTGGCCAGCGGGAACTTCGCCAGGGTGGCACCTGGAACAACAGCCACAACAGCAGTTGGTGAAGGAAGGGGGGGAGCGCCCGAACGGCCATTTTGCCGAAAACCGTGCCAGCGCTGTCAAAGCTCCTCAACAAACGATGATGAACACCAATGGATTACTGGAACGGGGCGCTGGCCCCACGGTGGCATTAACCTTCGCCAGCCTCGCTCGCCATTCACGGACTACGATGATTCATTTTCAATTCGTGGGCAAGCGCTGACTGGCAGGGCCTGAATTTACCGCCGCTTGCTAACGCTATCTGAGCGTCGCCAAATCGCATGCACACGAACGGCTCCTTATGTTAATCTGCTTATAAAAAACATCCCGGACCGCGGGCGACCACAGACTTAATGAGCTGGAGGTTAAGCACATTAATAGTGGTGATGTGTGAATGACAGACAGTGGAGCCAACACTGTAAAGGGGGTAAGCCTATGAATGCATGAGCACAAATGTGAGTGGGTGAGCGAACACACGGGGGGGGGGGGGTGAATGAGTGAGCCGGGGGAGGGGGGGTTAGACTGAGGGTGTGTATTTTGGGAAAGAGGGCAGGAAAAGTGAGTGTACTGTAAATAGCGTCCAGCTTGTGGGGGTCCAGGCCCGCGCGGTGATTGGGGAAGGTGGGCCTCCGGCTCCGCCCTCCTCTGAGGTTGCTGTGCAACAGGGTGTCCATGTCGAAGACGCCTAGCAACAGTGTCCGCGCCATCGCCGTGGGAGACGGCGCTTGGATGGCCGCGTGCCACGCCCTGGCCTCGCAGAACACGCTGGAGCCCGGGTACACCTCCACCTGCCGCACCTGCAGACGCACGCGCCCGGGTAAGTGTGTGTGTGTGTGTGTGTGTGTGTGTACAAGTAAAAACACTGGCAGAGATTCAGCATGTCTTCATAAGTGTACAACAAAGACATAATAGACCCTCCACTTGTGAGAGTAAAGGTGACACAGTTCAGCGGCAAGGCAAGGCCTGGCCCAGCCAATAGAGTAGCAGCACAGACAGCGGCCCGGCGGACTCCGTGTCAGTCCCCGGGGGGCGTGGCCGGACTCACGTGGTTGCCGTCGCTCCCGGTAACGTGCCGGTGCTCCAGCTCCGCGCAGTCCCGGGCTGGGGGGAGGTCCGGCGAGCTGCACGCCGAATCGGAACACGTGTGGCAGTCCTCGTCCGTGATGACGACGGGGCAGACCATGCCCCCGTCATCGTCGTTGTCGTCGGCGACCACGTACTCCCCGCCGACGCCGCCGTCGTCGTCGGTGAGCCTCCCTGCGCCGGGCGCCATCGTCTGCAGGAACGCGCCCCCGTCCGCCCGCCGGGGGACGCCGCCGGGGACGGCCTGCATGAACTCGGCCCGCTCCGGCTTCCGGGCGCAGGCCGGCGCCGCCAGGACGAACTCGGACCCGTCCGGCGCCGGCTGGGCGAAGCCCGGGCCGTCCGCCACCCCGAAGTCCGACTCGCTCGCCCGGCCAGTGCACACGGACAGGGTCTGCTTCATGGAGCACAGAAGAGAGGGAATCTCTGGCAGAACAAAAAAAAGGGGAGGGCGGGGAGTAAAAGAGGAGGGGGTAAAATGTAACAGTCATTACATTAGATTACAGGCATTTAGCAGACACTCTTATCCAGGGAGACTTACGTTGTATCCAGTTATACAGCTGGATATACACTGAAGCAATGCAGGTTAAGTACCTTGCTCAAGGGTACAACAGCAGTGTCCTACCGGGGAATCGAACCTGCGACCTTTAGGTTACAAGACCAACTCCTTAGCCGTTATACTACACTGCCGCCCGTAACCTATACCTCTCGACTTATCGGTGAATATATAACCGTGGACGGTGACATTGCTAATGACACTTATGTGCAAAGAGGACACTTTAACGCTGCCGTCCTTTCAGAAGGACCGACGGATTTCGGGACTGACCGTTCATCAGCATGTCCTTCAGCCTCCGGTTCTCCTCCGCCATTTCGGCCTTGTCCCGCTCCAGCTCCTGCACCCGCGCCCTCAGGTACTGCAGCTCCTCCGCGGGGGTGAAGGTGACGAAGTCCGGCTCCACCTTCATTCCCTGTGCGGGGCAGAGGGACACCAAAGCCACTTCCTTCACAACTGCCACACAGAAGGGACTAACGGCCCCCTTCCAACGGGTCCAGGGGCTCTCGTCCGCGTTTGGAGGGTCACGACCTTCGGTAAGTACAAAGACAGTTTGGTCAAAAACCTGGCATCGGGGGTGACGATAATAATTAGACAATAATAATAATATTTTCCCAGAAAAAACACCTTGCTGGGACATAAAACAATTGCTTGTTAAAACTGGCAAAATTTGTATAAGTATGAAAGCATATAGTTTGAGCATACAATAGATCTCATTGTTTAATTTTGCACATTGTGTCTTTTCTTGCTCATCCTTTTCAAAAGTGCCAATAATCCCATAGGGCACTGGATCATCCTCTTCACCAACTTTATCATTACCGTAAGGACAAAAATCAATCCAAGACAGACATACTCTAATGCTCAATACAATATTTATTGTGCACTGATATTTGATAGTGTGCACTAAGACTTTCCAACCCAGTGCACATATTTGCATCAACTGCATCTGCCCAGTACAGTGTATTGGGAAGTCGGCAATATAAAACTTTCAGCAACAGGACATACGTATAAAATCTGTGTTAAAACCACCCTTCATTTAACACATTTAACAATTATGCATGCGGATATTAATGAACGTATTCCAAGCAAGACTAGGTCAGGGCGTGCTAGGTCCTTATGTATTTCAAATATTACAGCACTACAGTAAGTTAAATCAAAATTTCATGTCAATGGAATTTACCATGGCAACCTAGCACACCCTATGATGGTCTGGCATAAATGTTTATGCAGTTCTTATGTAGACTGTATGCAGCCTTCACATATTTTTTTAGTCGGTCCTTTTCGAAGAAAGTATTAACACTTGTGTCCTAAGAAAATGTTAATTCCCCCGAAGGCAGTTCCTACCAACACAGACACTTAAAGTGAACGTTGTAAACAGAGCGGTAATCAATTCCAGAAAGATATGGAGTACAGCAAATTTAATTAAGCTTCAAATGAAAACATTTGTGTAATCTATACTTCCCGCTCCCAAAGGTATTTCATTACTAGTTCATTAAATTGGATCCGCTGCCATTGCAGGCAGATATTAAGCCACCTGGCAAAGCACACTAGTGAATATTTATAATTTAAACCGTGCCCTTAAAAAGGGTGTTTATCAACAAAAAAAAAAAAAAAAACTTTTTTTCCCCCCTGGGCAATATAGCATTTTGGCCCACTTGCCAGGGGGAAAAAAAAAAAAAAACAGAACCAAAAAAATAACATGACAGTTGATTGTCAAATGATTACAGCGCTCGAATATTCCAGGTCTTCCTCACGTGAGCTTAGACTCAAACGCCGGTGGCCCTGAGCGTACGGCTGGGCAAGCAGACACCGGTTTCCTGCGACTATTTGACATCAAAGCGCGTTCCGATGAGCCGGAGGATGCTTCGTACGGCCACACAACGCATTTCTGAGCCTCAGATATCTTTTCACAAATCTAACCTCTATGGGCGGCAGTGTAGTGTAATGGCTAACGAGTTGGTCTTGTAACCTAAAGGTCGTAGGTTCGATTCCCCGGTTGGACACCTGCCGTTGTACCCTTGAGCAAGGTACTCAACCTGCATTTCTCCAGTACATATCCAGCTGTATAATGTAAGTCGCTCTGGATAAGAGCGTCTGCTAAATGCCTGTAATGTAAACGTAATCTCTGAAATAGCCTCGTCGTATGAATAGAGCTGCGTTGGGGAAGCACTGTGTGGTTAGGGTCAGTGCGCCGTGTTAACTGCCTGCTGCAAAGTGCTGTAGGATTGAATCGTTGGGTAGGCCAGGAAAACGCCCATATTCTCCACTGCGGGAAAACTGCTTATCAATTGCTGCAATAAATTCCACAACTTTGCATGTTTTTTTTTTTAAACGTCATTTTATGTTTTATTTACTTGTCTTTTTTTTTTTTTGGTAGTGCAATTCAGCAATTTAATTTACAAGAGCACTGCAAGGGTTGACAGGCTGTATTGCTCTCTACTTTTCCAAACAGTTTTTTTTCCCAGTCATCCTTCAGAATGTGATTGTAAATGGGATGAAATACCTTTAGGACCAGGTGTGAAGCTAAAGTACCTGCAGCTATTTACCCTGCGAGGTTCCCCGAGCAGACATTGGACGGATATATTTTGTTGTTGCTCTCTACCACTTCTAAAATGCTCCAGGCAGATGTACATGCAGAACATTACAAAAGACTATTCTCTCTCTCTCCCTCTCTCTCTCTCTCTATATATATATATATATATAGTGTGTGGACATCCCTTCTAATTAGTGGGTTTGGCTGCTTCATTGCTAACAGGTGCATAAAATCAACCATACAGCCATGCAAACTCCATAGACAAACATGGGCAGTAGAATGAGTTGCACTGAAGAGCTGAGGGACTTTCAATGTGGCACTGTCATAGGAAGTCAGTTCGTCAAATTTCTGCCCTGCGTAAAAATAGTCTCACCGCCAAGTTCCAGACTGCCTCTGGAAGCAAAGTCAGCACAAGAGCTGTTTGTCAGGAGCTTCATGAAATGGGTTTCCATGGCCGAGCAGCCACACACAAGCCTAAGATCGCCATGCGCAATGCCAAGTGTCAGCTGTATGGTGTAAAGCACACCGCCTTTGGACTCCGGAGCAGTGGAAATGCATTCTCTGGAGTGATGAATCCCTTCACTATCTGACAGTCTGACGGACAAATCTGGATTTGGCAGAATGCACAGTGCCAGCTGTAAAGTTTGGTGGAGGAGGAATAATGGTCTGGGGCTGTTTTTCATGGTTTGGGCTAGGCCCCTTACTTCCAGTGAGGGAAAATCTTAATGCTACAGCATGCAATCATATTCTGTACAACTCCGTGCTTCCCTAACAGTTTGGGGAAGGGCCTTTCTTGTTTCAGCATGACAATGCCCCTGGGCACACAGCGAGGTCCATATAAAATCAAGAAAAAAGATGTCTTTGTCCCAATACACAGTATTGTATACCTATTACTACAGTACATGATGCTATATGTGAAGTTCTATATTATGTTATGTTCATTCTTTTCTTTGTTCAATCAGGTAAATGAAAATGGATAGAATTATTGCACACACAGTGGTCTGGCTTTCAGTAAAACTCTTATCATATGTATTCACATCCATGCAGTGAGTATATATATATTTTTTGCACCTTCTTCTGACTTTGACACTGATAATGGGCCCTTTGTAGTCTTTTATGCTGTCCAATGCACTCAAGAGGGTTTTATGACCATTCTTTCCAGCGAACCACATCCAGATCAGATTCAGCTTCTGATTTTCTGTCATTCGCTGGGAAATTGCTTCCCTGAGCTGAAACCACAAATGTGTCTTCACACTGGGATTTAAGGATTTAGAAAGCTGGTTCAGAATTCTGATTTTTATAAAAATATATTTTCCACATTAACCACTGCTTTGGATGACTGGCTCAACGGATCGGACCGTTATCATATTATAGCGCAGTGGTCTCCAACCCTGGTCCTGGAGAGCTACAGGGTCTGCTGGTTTCCATAGTGACTCTGCACTTCATGAATCAATTAGAGCAGTTGATTACCACAGTTAAGTCAACTCACCTGGTCACTCTTGGGTCTCAATCGGGTGCTGATTTTAAGGCGAGAACAAAAACCAGCAGACCCTGTAGCTCCCCGGGACCAGGGTTTGGAGGACCACTGTTATAGAGGGAGGGAACCTAAATATCTGGGACCATGAACCAGCCTGAGCCTCCCTCAGTTCTCATTCACTATCTCAGTGAGGACAAAGGCCCTGTGACCAGATTTGAAACAAAACACAAAAAAAACTGCCTCAAACTGCCACGCGTCCGTATTTCACTCAGGAGGTATTTTCTCTGGAGCTTTTTCTGCTCCCACGTGTCGGTGATGGTCCATATAGTGCCATGTTTATAAGACCGTAAAAACCCTGCCTAGGGTCCTGCAGAGGCAGTTTGGCAAACTCACGCTGCGTATTTTAGTGCTGTGGCATCACAAGAGGATTTTTTTTTTTGTCTAGTAAAAGGTGCCTGAGGACAAGTTTCAAAATGTTTAGGCCTAATAACCAAAGGATTTTATTGTAACTTTAAAAGTTACGAATACATTTTTTGATCACAAAGCTCACCCACACACTATACCCAGATTAGCACTGCGCTCTGGAAAATTAAATGACGATATCGTTGAATTTACGAATTTGCACTGTACAGGAAACACACAGTTGAGAGCCAGGCAAAAAAAAAAAGGTTCTGTAAAATGCAAACTCGAAATTCAAGCACTGTGTGAAAAATCCCAGTACTCTCACAATCTTTGACGAAGTCACATACTTTTCAGGTTCTGAAGGACCTGTGAGGACTGGCACTGAGAACTCACTTGTCTAGCTCAGCTATGAACACCACAGTCACACTGATGACTTTGTAATTTTTTGAGATACCGAACCATGATGACAGCAGACAGACATCTCCAATCTCAATATTTTAGGTCTGAATTTACCCCCCCCCCCTTCTCTCTCAGCATACATTGGAAATATTTCTTTCTAAATCCTCTTTCTGCAAAAGCAGCAACTGTAATTGCTTTCAACTTTCTGATGAATTTCCTGATGAAGGTTTCTGACCGAAACGTCAGTAATAAAGTTTCTGCGTTGCGAGTAAGCAGTGCTGCAGCAAATCTTTTTTTTTTTTCACGACTTTCTGATAAATACCACAGAGCAAACACAGTTTGCAAGTTCAGCTTCTCGCATTTATGGTTGTGGTCTTACGGTCAACATATTGTCTTGTGGTCAGAGACTGAGAAGCAAGACAGGAAATCTTGCCTGCATCAATGCCAAAACATTTCTGAAACTGTTGAAGTCTGGTTTGCTCTTCCCTATGTTACACAGAAAAAAAATTAATTTAAAAAGATGCTTCTGTTCCATCCAATTATTTATATTCAAGCTTGGCAATTTACACGAAATACGTTTTCTATGTTCACCATGCAACTAAAAGTTAATTAAAAAATTGTACTGGTTTGATGAATTAACAGCAATGTAATACTATTAAATATGCATTTATGAGGAAACACCATGTCTACAATGAATGAAAATAGAAGCTAATTTTCCACTGAGGAAATGCATTATTCCTCTAACGCTGGAAGGAAAATGTCACTTTACAGCTCTGATGAATATGTGGTTAAATTAAGTTTCATTGTTCTTTAAGTTAGCAGTTTGTTTATTTAAAAAAAAAAACAATCACCCATTCCTGGAAATAAATGCCAGAATTTACAGTTAGTCCCTAAAGGCAAGGAGAGGGGAAAAAAAAGGGCAAATATTATAATCTGTCATCTTATTCATTAATATGCAAATTGAATCGTGCGTAGTCAATCATTTTACCGTGCAGGTTGGGTTGTAATATGCCACATCATATTTGAAGAGATGCGGAAAACATTACATTGATGCATTTTCAATTTGAATATTAATGAAGTTTGCATCATTTACCGGTCCCAGGATCTTAACTCGTCTGTGTGTTTAATACAGTGTACACAACGAACATTCTCACACGGCCCTGCTTTCAGACAGGGCAACCCAAAGTTCCAGGGTAAATGATTTTCAAGTGCTTGAAATGTCCAGCCTTACTTGACAGTCCTTTGCAGATTTGTGAAAACTAACTTTAAATACACTACATCGAATACCATTAATGTAATTCACTGTTTTTGACCTTATTGAGCTTAGAGTGGAAATGTTTGTAAAATACCAAATCCACACCTAAAATGCTTGCCACATTTTGTTTAATAATATCCAAAAACTTGGATAGCCTTAGCTAAATAGCAAACCGTTCATAGCCACACTCAATACAGGGGCAATTACACTTACTGCCTGATTAGCATAAAACTTTACACTCATACATCACATTCTGTAAACATCAATTCATTAAACCAGTATTAAGCAATCATAATCTCTAGAAAGTCAATTTTATCATAGGTGAAAGACACCTACCATTTCAGCATTCTAAATTCAACATGAAATCATTGTTGAGATATGTTCAAAAACAGTATAGAATGTAAGACATTAACTTTCGTTTTCCATACATGCTACAAGCACAATCGTGGTGTTACACACCTCAACGTACATTCTGAAACTGGCGTAGTATTGTAAAATATAAATATTAAAACTAAAGTGTATTATGCCATCAAAATGGCTGCGTAATCGGTGTGTGCTGGACTACCAAATATTGAATGATGGATGCAAGAAAGAAAACATTCAGTTGACATTATTTTAGGATCCTAGGGAAAATGTCACATTTGTGAAAAGCTTTCCCCCCCTCTTCTTTCTGTTTTATCTTAACAGTTTTGAATTACCAGTTGTGCCCAGGAGCACTGGTGAAACATCACATATGCTACACCCACACGGTGCACGTGCAACGTCCCAATTCTCCCGACTGTGCCCTCGAGAGCGCATGTCCTTTCATTTTTAATTTAGCCCTAGATAATGAAAAATTTGACTTCAAATACAGGGAGCAACGGGTGATGCTATTACCGTGAAGTTACTAGAGACAAAACTACAAATTGCTATTCATAGCGGATGAATCAAGATAGTTGTTATGCACGATTGCAGCATCTAACCTGAATCTGAATTTTTTATTATTTTTTTTTCTGGTCAGTGTCTCTTTCTCACTTTATGTTTACCTCTGCCAGATCACAGGGCAATGGGGACATAATACTATATATATATATATATATATATATATGTGTGTATTATTTTGTACCCCCGGCAGTGCACCTGAAGATCCACAGGTAAAGTTTTCTTTGAAATGGTAAAGGAGTGTGTTGGTTGATGCACCCATGCCCACTGGGGGGGATTTCTAAAGCTCTGGACCTAAATTTACTTTTCTCGACGTGGCTTGTAGAAGGCCCAACTGACTGTTTTGCATCACAGATGTTCACAGAATATAGATTTGTATCTGCAGTTTTTTTTTTTTTTAATCTAAAATGACTGCACTCAGACTTAAACTGGTTGCATTAATGACAGAAAAGTAAAGAATCTAAGGATAAAGAAGGCTCCAGACACTAAAAGATGCTTCAAGTATGTTTAAAGCCTGAAATTAACTGAATACTTTAAGCATATTTGAGGCATGTTTTAGTTTGTGGAGCCTTTTGTATTCTTCAATTCTTATCTGTGGTCTTAGGAAGCTTTCTAAGAAAGGTTCTGTCCAGCTGCTAAAAACCTGAGAGGAACTTAAGCACAGAACTTTCGAGTCCACCGTCAAACTCTGGTCACTTTTTGGAGTGCATTTTAAAGGGTCAAAAACATCTCATTAACCCTATACTGTAGATATTACACTTCTTGATTGTATTATAGTGTCTTTTCAAACATGTGGTATTAACTAGATAACAGGCATAAATTTAAGGACTGGGTCACAATAAGGATGTATGTTCAACATGCATGCCATGACATAATATGTGCATATAAAACAGAAAGCACAATGGCACTTTCAAATAATAAACTGTAAATTTCTAAATCCAAACTGAAGAAAATCCTATCAGCAACCATATTTGTTTTATTGCACTTATGAGTTAAGGTCCAAGGGAAACGTTTTTAAATGGCAGGCCGGTTTCTAGATGCTTGAATAAAGCTCAAAATCTCCATAACTGAAAACAGCATCAATTGCTCCAGTGTTCTATTCTAATACAAACCATACATCTGAATCGCCAATATGCCCTGTAAATGTTCTCTTTTTTTAACAAAGAAAAAGCACACGTGAAGAATGAAATGCGCCGTCTGGATCGGAAAACAACAAATTTAGTTAATTTGAACACTGATCTGGCTCAGCACACGCCTACTGCACGAGCACCTGCGTAATTTCCATTCAAGACCCCTGAAGAAAGGCAAGCTGCAAACGTTAGTAAGCAAACTAAGAGGCAGGCTCTGATCATATGGCTAGGGGTACATCAAAAAAGTTATGTGCACCTTGTTCATCGATCGTTTTAGATGGCAAGAGGTAAAATACGAATGTGAACATACTAGCTGCAGACCTGTGCAACACTAAAGCTAGTTCGCTAGCTGGTTGGCTAGTTGTCAGGAATTTTCATAAGCAGATAGTCGGCTTACTAGCAAAATCGAACTCATTCTTAACCGTATAGCCTGTTATGGACGAATACGACACCAGCTAGATAACTAGCTAACTTGCTAAAAGCTAATAATGAAATGCAAACCTCAGAATAATCTGTCGGGAAACATAAATCGCTTACTCTATTTGCAGTTGCACTCCTCTTTTGTCCTATGCACTCATTGTCCCTTCGATCTGCTTCGGGTTTTGGTGGTTGTGTCTCTGGAATTTCCAGCATATTGTCAAAGTATATTTCAAACTGGCCGAATTCAGGCCGCAATATGTATTTCTTTAATGGCGCGCTAAATTATTATGACTCCGGCCTTTCTGTCAACAATGATCCTTCAATCAAAACATTGAAAGCATGCTGCACTGAGTTGCTAAACAATACAATATCCGTCGTTCCGCTAACCGGCTTCCGGTATGACGTAGTTATAAATTAATGTTAAATGTATGTTTTTAATCATAAATATGTTTTTCTCTTTCTCTGTTACTGTTATAAATATTATTATACAAATTTCTAACAAATTCGTTGAGCATTGATAGACGTATGACGCGCTGAAATTGGAAGAAAGGAAGAACGTCATTTCCCAGAACCACTCGCGCACACGTGCCCAGTCAAACTCAAGCGGGTTACAATCGTAAAGCACTGGGTAAATGCTGGATAAACAAATGCAATGTCACGAAGTTATTTTATAGCTAGAGACAGACGACTGAAGTCTTCAGCATGATAGGTACGTGACCGTGCGTTGCATCGAGCTACAATATCCGTGCTATTATCTTTGGACTAGCAATTGCAGTTTCCTCTGAGTTGCCGGTAAGAAGAACTGTCATTTTGACATTGAGTGTTGCTAGCCAAATTATGCTAACTAGAACTCCATATGCTTTATTGGGCACTAGCACAAACATTTATTGCAGCAAATACCATAGTAGCAATAATAGTAGTAGAAGTGTGAGTAGTACTGGTAAAAATATAAACCAGAATTGCAACACTGAAGTGTCACTTCAAGTAGCAACACAACAAACCAAAACACTGCATTATGCTCACAAGCGGAGAACACAACCCACATATCTAGTTGGCTGACAGGTCAAGACTATGGTTATCTACCATTAGAACCTAAGTTAGTCTCTGCACCGCACCATTTGCTTTGCGATTATTTTTATAGTCTATGCATTAAAGCCACAGTCCTCTTTGGTCACATGGTATCTGTCAGGCCCACGTACACGCATGCAGGTAAGAATACCCTCGTGTATCAAACAACATCTATTAAGAGAGAGTGGGGAACTTTTTTTTATAGTGCAGAGCCGTCAAGGTCTCATCCCATTACCACCTTTGTTAAATTGTATTTTCTTTTATTGCAGCGCAGATTGCATCTTTTTCTAAACTGGTAACCACTTCAGAACGTACAGTTTTTTTTGTCATTTTGTCAATTGTCATTGTTCGGAGACAAAAAATCGTATACTTTCCTAGCACTTAATCAAAACATTTCCCCCCTGCGTCTTCGGTACTGCTGAATAGTTCACTTCTGAAGAGGGTTTATTTTACCTGTGCTCAGCTGCCCAGTGGCACGTGCTGCCTGCTTATCACAGTCCATTATTATAATAAAAGTACGTCCAATGCTCGCGAATAAATTTTTTGTTAGTGACATCACCGCCTCGACGCCGGGATGCGGGGAAGAGTCGGATGGCGAATATTGCACAAGATTGCGTTCTATACTTGAGTACAGTCGCAAATCCCGTTATCACAGAGTTCCAGACAGTGACTGCAACTGTGACTTGCATGTTGGCTTGGCATAGATAGCAACTTAATATAGATATTAACTTATAAACATTTGGTAAGTCCTTAGAACAACGCTGTTACTGAAAAGGTTTGTGGTTTTTATCTATGGGTAGGCTGTCTTGGATACCTTTATGATAAAATAATATTGGGCTAAGGGTAACTAAAAGTATATGGTCAGGTGCGTAGAATCATAATCACATAACAGTCAGTTTGCTGGTGAAGCTGAAGTAACTATTCATTTCCATGCTTTTAATAACACAGCAACTGTATAAAAAACAACAACTGCAAAATATGCAGTACGTGACCGAGTGTGCTGTGGATTTTTGTGGATACCAGCTGCGTGTTGTGCCAGGAGGATGTGTTGTGGCAGCCAGAGCTGGGTGATTAAAGCATCACGCTGACTCCAGCTCAGCTTGCCCGGCTACAGTAAGCGTTACTCTCGGAAGGAGAGACGGGCGGGCATGCTAAGTGCATTTACGGAGGGAATAGAGTGTCGGTTAATGGGCCGGTGCGGCTGGGGGAACGTCATAATAAGCCTGATGAAGTGAGATGGACTGTCTTCCAAGGGAACCGTTAAAGGAGGAAGCGCTGCTCTTTCTTTAACGTTGGGGGTCATCAGTACATTATTATTTCGCACAACTTGTTTCGTTTTTTGCAGAGCCATCCATCACTCAACTTCATGTTCAAATTTCTCAGCGTGATCCCTTATGATTATTTTATGCAAATCATATGCCCTTGGTCTAAATCTGTTTTGTCCTCGGTACTACGTGATATTAATTGTTATCAGTAATACTATCATCACTTATATTGCTGTTGTACTACTACGTTAATAATAATAATTATAATAATGCTAATAATAGTAATAATATTAATAATGCTAACAATAATAATAATAATTTTACCATGGAAAATCTGCTAGAACTTTGTTACTGACGGTCATTATTTAAGGTAATTCCAAGCTAACATTTACGTGTTGCTTGATAAACTCCAGATGGAAGCAAAAAAGCCATTGAATTTAACATTTACAAGTTTTACAGTATATTTACCTATCATGTACTGTGTTGTCTTTTTGTGTTCATTTGATGTTCTTGTATGTACTGTATTGTATCTCTACGTGAGCCATGCACCAGCGGGTGGCTTGGGAAGGCGAATGAAGACAAACACGTTGCCAAATATTTTACTGTTTGAAGAACGCTGAAATATGTTATTCTGTATCTCTGGCTCCCACTCATTCTGACCAGCTACAGATTGATGCTGGAGTTTAGGTAGCAGTGTGAGTGGTTAGGGAACCAGGTAGGGTGCATCAGGTGGACCCTTGGGCGAGCTCTCTACTTAGCGTGAGGTTGTTCATGCAGTGTGATTTGTAAGTCACCTTGGTTACTTGTGTCTGCTAAGCAAGTGTCTGCCGTAGGGCGCATCTTGTGGATTTGGCTTGAATATCAGTGTGGGGTTTTCCAGCGGGGCCAGGCCAGGCCAGGCTGAGGTGGGCTGTTAAGAGAGAGAGAGAGAGAGAGAGAGAGGAGGTGAGTGAGAGAGAGTATGTGTGAGAGAGAGAGAGAGCGAGAGTGTGTGTGTGTGTGTGTGTGAGAGAGAGAGAGACAGAGAGCGAGTGTGTGCTTGTGTGTTTGTGTGTGTGTGTGAGAGAGAGAGAGAGAGCGAGAGTGTGTGTGTGTGTGTGTGTGAGAGAGAGAGACAGAGAGCGAGTGTGTGTGCTTGTGTGTTTGTGTGTGTGTGTGAGAGAGAGAGAGCGAGAGTGTGTGTGTGTGTGAGAGAGAGAGAGAGACAGAGAGCGAGTGTGTGTGCTTGTGTGTATGTGTGTGTGTGTGTGTGAGAGAGAGAGAGAGAGAGAGAGAGAGAGACGCCAGTGTGCTCCTGGGGACAGTATTATTTACTTGCAGTGTTTGGAGCCCAAGGAGAGAATAAATTGCTATTGATTTTTGGTACATTGCAGTTAAGTGTCTTTCCTGCCTTTGGAGTGACTGTGAGCTAAGAATAATTTTCTTTAATATTTATCCGCATTCATCTTTGCTTTCATTTTTTGAATTCCATGTCCATTGGAGTTTTTCCTTCTGATCCCTGCGTGACATGTTTCTACAGAAGTCAATATTTTCTCCTTGAGCCAGAGCCAGAGTGTGAAAAATAGGGCCAGAAATAGCAGTAGGAGCATGAGGCCAGAGGGTGGAGGGTTGAGTATAGGGCCAGAGGGTGGAGGGTTGAGTATAGGGCCAGAGGGTGGAGGTGGGTTGAGTAAAGGGTCAGGTGGTGGAGAGGGGTTGAGTAAAGGGTCAGTGGGTGGAGGAGAGTTGAGTATAGGGTCAGAGGGTGGAGGGGATTGAGTATAGGGTCAGGGGGTGGAGGAGGGTTGAGTAAAGGGCCAGAGGGTGGAGGAGGGTTGAGTATAGGGTCAAAGGGTGGAGGGGGTTTAGGGTTGAGTATAGGGTCAAAGGGTGGAGGGGGTTTAGTGTTGAGTATAGGGTCAGGGGGTGGAGGAGGGTTGAGTATAGGGCCAGGGGGTGGAGGGGGTTGAGTATAGACCCAGGGGGTGGGGAGAGGGTTCAGTATATGCATGCACATTGCATGGGTCACCTTTTAATTGGCAACTCCTTCATGCATCAAATAATTTAAAACAGCTGGCGAGGTTACTTCCTGCTCATAAAAGCAGGAAGTTCAGTTATACAGGCCGAGGAATGGAGTGCAGCGAGTGGAACTGCAGTGAGCGAAATCTCAAAGGGACTGGGATCTCCCATGGTGCATTGCGTTCTCCGTGCCCTGCGTGGATATTCTGCACTGCATTGACTCGTGCCTGTCTGTCTGGTGCTGCTGTGAAATCTTCCGCAGGAGCGTTCGTTAGAAGAGGGGGTTGGGGGGGGGGGGGGTGGCATCACGGCGATCCCGCGTAATGATGATGATAGGTCTACTAATTGTTTCTCAGCACATTCTCTGTGTGTCGCTGAAGGAGGCTCCTCTGTAATTGAATCTGCTGCTGCACTGATGCGGCAGCTTAGAGGTTAGAGCACTCCTTCCACTCTCCATTAGAACCATAAAATTAAAATTCTCGGCAGTATGTGACCATTTAGTCAGATACTGTTGGCTCTTTATTAAATATGATACTGTAATTAAAGCAGCGGCGCTGGATTCTCGGTACCCCGAATAAGCTATAAAGTAGGGGTGGGGAGAGGTGGGGGTGGACGGGGGGGGAGGGTTGTTTTATGGTAGCAGTGATGGAGAACTTAAGTGCATTGCATTGGCCCATATTCAGGATTCAATTTAAAGATTGAATATCTCGGAATTCAATTTATAAATGAATTGGAGTGCTCGAAGATCAATGCACAATGTCGTTCCTTACTCATTCCTTTCAGTGTTTCTTAGCAACAAAATAAAATAAAAAGCATTTTAGAATTAGAGCCATTCTGACAGGAGAATCTGGATGTGTAAGATGTTTAGGCCTGCATCTTTTTTTCTGAACTGCAAAATGAGGTATGAGCTTGTCTTCTTGTGTCTATCTGTTGCAGCGCTCTCGAAATCTTACCTAGCCAAGCGTGTGCCTACTTCAGCTGTGCAGTTCTGTTTTGCCCCATTGCCTTATGTCAGTGAAGGATTTGGCGTCCCCCGTCCCCCGTCCCCCAACAGCATGCAGTGACACCACGGGGGTCTGATCACTTGACTCAATCTGTGAACAGCAGTCGCTCTGTCTGCAAAAGCGCTTTCATAATTCTTTCCTTCGGTTTCGCCACGAGCTCGTATCGCGGCAAAAGAACAAAGACATTTTTAAATGGTGAAATTTCCTTTCGCTTTTCCATTACAAAGCACCAGTGACTGAATAATGACTCAGAGTGAAGAGCAGGAAAAAAAAAAAAAAAAAAAGAAAATGTCAATTTGAACTTTTTTGATGGGATTTTTTTTCCCTTTTTGTGATGGTTCAAACCACCCCCCGCATAAGCTGTCCCATTAACACAGCCAACCGGATGCTCCCCTGTTCCGTGTCTGCTTCTCATTTAGCCGTCGATATGTCAGAGATACAGTACCATTTAAAACAGTGGTCTCCAACCCTGGTCCTGGAGAGCTACAGGGTCTGCTGGTTTCCATAGTGACTCTGCACTTCGTGAATCAATTAGAGCAGTTGATTACCACAGTTAACTCAACTCACCCGGTGTCTTGGGTCTCAACTGGGTGCTGATGTTAAGGTGAAAACAAAAACCCAGCAGACATACGAGCGATCTATGCAGCTTTGTGTCTTTTGCGTGCTGCTGAATGTCGGAGCCACGTACCTGGTTTCTTGGGGGAATATCTGGACTTGGCGCGACGAGGTTCGGAGTCGGTGGCGGCTGAGGCCGCGGGTTTCGTTTCACTGACTGGAATTCAGTCCTCCGGCAACAAGATGCTAATGCGGTCTTCTTATTTAATCCATCTGTTGAGCAGTCATTAAAATCATCGCATTTCCTTACCTGAATCATCTCATTTAGCTATGTAATTATTGCTAATTATGCGCTGTTCCTTCACAGAACAATGCTCGTGTTCCATGTCCCCCCCCCGCAGTCTTCGGATAATGTTACAGTACTACTGTGATACTTATTAGTAACAGATTATGATTTATCAGAGATACATTTACTGCATCTTGCTTTTTTTTTTACTTGTAAAAATGTACTGAATTAGAATGGCCCATGTAACTAACAAATCTTAAATAGTTTCTGTTGTGTTTTTAATTGTGACCGTCGGGCGTTTTACAGAAGTGTGTCCCTTATCAGACCGCCTGGGGAAAACAGACTGCTTACTGCGCTGGCAGGGAGTCAGCAGGGTGTGATAAAGAGACCGTGCTCAGTTACAATACATACTACTGGATCAGCACTATGTAAACCGTGGGTTCTCCATACCACAGCGTGATCGTGTTTAGTATTGCTGGAAAGCCGGTGTCATGAGGAACCAGTTGTTGTCTCAGCTACGAAGGTTAACCTGGTGCGATAGGCTTACAGAGGTAGCCCAAGCAGATTGAGTAATGTTGCTGCATTGTTATGATTGTGTCTTCATTTGATGGCGTGGGGTTTTACTTTGATCCCTGGGTAGGCAAGGGGAAAAGTGGAATGGTTTTGGGAAGCTCGTCAACACGGTCACCTGTGCATCATACACGTGCAGCCATTTAACTACGCACACATTTTTGCACCATTGAACTGTATATTGGCATCATTGAACACACTGTTCAATAAACTACATTCACGTTAACCTGCTATTCCTCTTTGACTCTTACCACTGCACACCTAGCCATTTTATAGTCCTAACATACACATAAAACTCAGGATATCAGCACCCCACAGTCACTAGTGTTTTGGCAGGATACACAATTGTATCTATGCAGGCTACACAAGCCAGAGGCACGTCCGCATCTACCGAGATAGACGGCGATCCGTATAGAGCCACACTACTGGTGGACAGCAGTCTCCTCCTCCTGTGTATAGTATAACTGTTAGCACAGAGGAAAGGTTAAAACATTATTTTGGAGTCAGATAATAGAGATAGCATTTAATTAATCCCATTCCCATAGCACCGGGTAAGACTACACGCGTTCCTTCGCCACTCGGATACTGTCGCTGTTTGGTGTATCTGAGGGGATTCTTACATAAGAAAATGGGGCGGGTTTTAGTGAAGTATTTTAATTGAGAGACTTCAAGATTTGTGAAGAAAGCAACTGGAGAACCTGACAGTAGAACAGGTCAGCCTTTTGTTCTGTCATTACAGTCATGCTTTAGTGTTTCAATATTGCCCAGTAAAATGCCTAACTGGACACAATGTAAAGCAAAAGTTTGTCCACAATCAACAGTCTCACTGAAGAAACACACAATCAGTGCACTTTTGTCAGGTCTGATGATGCAAGATTTTATCAGAGGCAATGATGTATATATTTTAAATGTACTTTCTGTGATTAACGGATCAGTGACGGTCAGTGGTGAGTTAAACTAAGCTGCTTGTATTGTAGCTTGTCTACAGCAGATATTTATTTGTAGCCTCTTTAATAATATTATTTTATCCCAATTTTTATTAGTTCAGCTAAGTTAAGTTTTACTTCACACTATTGTGAGACGGTTATGTTTGGTGCTGTGTTTGCAGTTTCGTTACATTAGGGCAATTAAAAATGCTTACTGAAACATTTTTTGACGTTTAATTTTAAGGAGTGTTCTCATCCAAACTACTGTTTTGAATTTCACATAAATATGTGCTGAGCTAAGTTATGTGATTTTCTTTTTTTTTATTCAAAGGCTGATGTTTAAGATGTGCAATTGTTCACACAAAATGGCCGCCGTGTTAGCTGTCCAAAAAAAAAGAAAGAAAATAAAATAAAAATCCCATGATTCTGTGCATGATTTTGGGCTTTGATCTTTGGCCTGGGTTTGTCTTTGGGGAGACCGTGTGGTGCAGTCCATAGAGTGACCAACTCTCAGCCCATATGCCAGTCAACCCCCTCGTGTGGCCAGGAGTTCAGCTTCCCACCATGCAACTTGCTGAACTGTGATGCCATCACTAACCCTCCCTGTTTTCCCCCTGAATACAAAATTTGGGCCAGATGTCCACACACAAACACACACACATGCGCGCACACGCACGCACAAACACACACACACACACGCGCGCACACACACACAGACATGCACACACACACACACACACACACAACACACACGCACTAACATTTGTCTTCCGGCTTATTTTGTAATTAAATGCAAGTATTTGTTTTTTCCTCCTCAAATACAGTTTGGGAGGTTGATGTTTGCAATTGCTGAACTAACCAAGCTGTGCTTGTAGTAAAACAAGCAAACGCTTACATTCGTTTAGTCAAAAACTAAGTTAAAGTTGAATGATTCTTGGCCCCAGTCCTCATTTTAGTTTAGTTAACATGCTCTTCTGTCATAAAATTGTGTTATGGTAGCATGTCTTTGCCATTGTGTTATGCAAATAGCCTGTGTGCTTAATGACTTGTATCTATCTGTGTACTCTGCCTGAATATATAGGTTATTTTAAAAAAGGAGTTTTGTTTTTCTCCCACAGTCAGAATTATTTAACATCATGCATTCGGTTAGTGCAGTCATTTGCTGAATTGCCCCCAAACACATTATGATTGGTCTAATTAATTAACAGATTAATCACGGCTTTATTGGAGCCGGTTCCCTTCTTACATATTCAACAGGAGCAGCTATCCGGGCGTTGTGGATTTTAACTGAAGCAGGGGCTGAAAAAGCAGACTGGGAAAAACCGCCAGGATCTTTGTGTGGCCTTCGGCAATCTTTTATTAACGTTGCCAACAAAATGTAAAGACGTGGAAAAAAAGAAAAGTGGCAAATGCCACTGGTTAGTGTGCATGTTGAAGACACTAACGTATCAGAAAGACCGTTATTAAGAAGTGGTATACTGCCTATTTGCAAGGATTACCATTCAGTTAATGAGATACTCAGGTGCTCACTGAAACATGTAAGACATTGTTGCTAATATCCTGTTATACCGGTACGCCTGCCTACTTGCCCATACCACAAAGAACTGGTTCTCCGATATATTAACTCGTATAAAGTGCTTGTTAAAATGAAATAGATTAGAATTACATATAACCTCAGGAGTCATATTTTCCATGAATGTCACATCCATTACAAAGTCAATTTGAAAGACATAGATTTCATAATATAAGAGACATATGATAATACAAAATAATTACCAAATATTTTGGCCTTTATTATGTGTACAAATTGGCTATATTTCATAGTTTTCTTTGTGTTCTTTATGATCTTTGAATTTCCGATCTTATTTGGTGTGCATATGGAGTTCTCAATATTTAATTTATCTCCTTACTCTCAAATCTAGTTCTTCCCTACTCAGTTGTTGGTGAAATCACAGTGCTTAACCTGAAATCCAAAAGTAAGTCTCCTGTTTCTCATTGGATTAATCTAAGGCTTCTTTGAGAGAGAATGTGAGAGTGTATTTGCAGACCTAGGCCCCTGTGTCTTAGCTTTGCACGTTTCAAGCATGCGTGAAGAGCACACTGTTTTAGACTGTGGTAAAAACACATCTATTTCTTGATAATAAATGAAATGATAAATTTAAAAAATGATTATACATAGCTGGACTTACTGATCAGGATGGCATCACAAATGTCTTACATAGGGGGGCCTTTTTGAATAATAATAAAAAAACAATTATTATTATTATTATTATTATCATTATTAATAAATTAGCTTGGAAACACAAAACAATAATTCATAGTCATTAACCCAAGATGTTTTGGGTCAGTTTAGTGTTTAACCGTGAGTCACGTTCAACAACGTAGTGCTCTCACAGGATCCTGTTGATGAAATACGGGATTTATTGCGATTTGTGCTGGGCCTAACTGAGGGGTTTTTCTCCCGCGTTATTTTGTCCCCTGTGAAGCTGTCTGTGAAGGCACAAATTCCGGCCTCAGGTCTGTCCACGCGTTTACATTCTGCGTCTGTGAGCGCTTTTTATCTGTATTTCAGAATCTTCTCGTTCGTACTTTTTTTGTTTCTCGGGTCCCCCGTAGAGGCAGGAGGAGCGGGACGAGCGGAGACCTTGAGAAGTCCGAGTCCCGGCGCTCCGGCAGCCCAAGGAAATTGGCACGTCAATCACAAGTTTCATATCTCCGAGCGAGCTGTCATCGGAGAGAGAGAGTGTAAAAGAAGGAGGGAGGGAGGGAGGGAGGGAGGGAGGGAGGGACAGAAAGAAAGAGCAGTAAAAAAAAAAAAGAACAAGAGAAAATGAGGGAATGAAAAGGACAGATATTTAGATAAAGCTGACAAAGAGTTTTTGCCTAATTGCCTCAGGAAGTGTGAGCGTCCTCTCTGAAACCCGAGAAGATAATGACAGCGTTACTGTCAATCAGTGGAAATTTGCGTGAGGTAAATATTTCGTGTAGGGGAGAAGGCGCGGGGTGTGTATTCCAGCCGAGCCTCAAATCGATACGGGCCGTACAGGACGCTTCAACATTCCACCCGCTGTAGAGAATAATTGAGTAGCTCATTGCTTATGGCACTGTGTGCATGCGTGTGTGTGTGCGCGTGTCTGTATGTGCGATGTGTGTGTGTGAGAATGTCTGTGTGGTGTACGTGTGTGTGTGTGTGATGTGCGTGTGTACATGTGTGATGTGCATGTGTATGTATATGTGTAAAGTGCGCGTGTATGTATGTGTCTGATGTATGAGTGTATATGTGTGATGTGTGTGTGAGTATGTACATGTGTGATGTGTGTGTGAGTATGTACATGTGTGATGTGTGTGTGAGTATGTACATGTGTGATGTGTGTGTGAGTATGTACATGTGTGATGTGTGTGTGAGTATGTACATGTGTGATGTGTGTGTGAGTATGTACATGTGTGATGTATGATTGTATATTGTGTGATGTGTGATGTGTGTGTGTGTGTACGTACATGTGTGATGTGTGTGTGAGTACGTACATGTGTGATGTGTGTGTGAGTACGTACATGTGTGATGTATGAGTGTATATTGTGTGATGTGTGATGTGTGTGTGAGTATGTACATGTCTGATGTATGAGTGTGTGTGAGTATGTACATGTGTTATGTGTGTGTGAGTACGTGTGTCTGTCTGTGGGTCTGACAGTGTATCTCCACACCGATCCTTTCCCCCCCCCCAGGACATCGATGCTGCTCTGAGGGCAGCACTCTATGATCCATTTTCATTGAGCTAATGCTGTGTTGTTTAGGAAGCGATTAGCCTGGGATGATTTTATGGTTGAGTTGAGCCGGCGGACGGGGCCACCTGAAACCCGTAATGCGCTCTTGCCCAACGCCGCGGTTTCTAATTAAAACTGGGGGAAAAACAAATTCTGTCTGAAATTAGAATTCGATGCGATGCGACGGCTCCCCGCCGCCGGTCGCTGGCGGTAAGAACAAGGTGAACGAGCGCGGGGGGGCGAGCGAGGGAACTTTCGCGCCTGGAGGAAGCGGGGGGAGGGGCGGGGGGGGGGGGGGGAAGAGAGAGTGAAAAACTGCCGACGCTCCGAGCCGGGACAGGAAACAGGAGTTCGGCGCGGGAAGCGGCCGCCTCTGGGGCAGAGATTCACTGCTCTCCGCCTCCCTGCTGCCCTCACATTAAGCGCTTAGCCTGGGCCTTAGCCTGTGAGGGATGCTGCTGTCCCAGCATGCATTTAAAATGGGGGGGAGGGGGGGGGGGGGGCTTGGCAGTGTGGTTTAGGGGGGGTCTGGTCTCCAGTCTCTGGTCTCCATCTTCCAGTCTAACCGGGATGGGAGCGTGGCATCTGTAAGTGGTTCTGTGATTGGATCTAATCGGTGCTGTGGTGAGCACTGTTTGCATTGGTTCAGGTCTGTCAGTGTTTGGCAGTTCGCAGCACCGCCTCACCTGTCTGGAAAGGCCTGAGCGCAGGTGAGGCGATACCTGCTCTGTGTTAATCAGCGGACATGCTGGCCTGAACACAAACGTGTTATCAGTCCTTCCAGTCCTGGATGCTCTTTCTGTGACATAGCTCAGGTGTACTTACCTGTCTGTAAAGAGAGAATGGCCCGGGTGTACTTACCTGTCTGTAGAGAGAGCATGGCTCAGGTGTTATTACCTGTCTGTAGAGAGAGAATGGATCAGGTTTTGGTTTTGTTACCTGTCTGTAGAAAGACAGTGGATCAGGTGTTCTTACCTGTCTGTAGAAAGACAGTGGATCAGGTGTTCTTACCTATCTGTAGAGAGAGAGTGACTCAGGTGTACTTACCTCTCTGTAGAGAGAGAGTGACTCAGGTGTACTTACCTCTCTGTAGAGAGAGAGTGACTCAGGTGTACTTACCTCTCTGTAGAGAGAGAGTGACTCAGGTGTACTTACCTCTCTGTAGAGAGAGAGTGACTCAGGTGTTCTTACCTCTCTGTAGAGAGAGAGTGACTCAGGTGTTCTTACCTCTCTGTAGAGAGAGAGTGACTCAGGTGTACGAGAGAGAGTGACTCAGGTGTACTTACCTCTCTGTAGAGAGAGAGTGACTCAGGTGTTCTTACCTCTCTGTAGAGAGAGAGTGACTCAGGTGTACTTACCTCTCTGTAGAGAGAGAGTGACTCAGGTGTACTTACCTGTCTGTAGAGAGAGAGTGACTCAGGTGTACTTACCTGTCTGTAGAGAGAGAGTGACTCAGGTGTACTTACCTCTCTGTAGAGAGAGAGTGACTCAGGTGTACTTACCTGTCTGTAGAGAGAGAGTGACTCAGGTGTACTTACCTCTCTGTAGAGAGAGAGTGACTCAGGTGTACTTACCTCTCTGTAGAGAGAGAGTGACTCAGGTGTACTTACCTCTCTGTAGAGAGAGAGTGACTCAGGTGTACTTACCTCTCTGTAGAGAGAGAGTGACTCAGGTGTACTTACCTCTCTGTAGAGCAGCTCCTGCTTGCCTGTGGACAGTGCCAGTGGTGGAGGGAGCGTTTAAGCTGGGAGCAGTGGCTGTGTTTCTGGCTCTGTGCCCCCCTTGCCCCAGCGCCCTTTCGCAGAATCCCGTTAACAGTCTGGCAAGCAGCACACCGCCATCCAAACACGTGTTGCCCCCGCTCCCCACCCCCAATCCCCCCACCCCCAATTCCCCCCCCCGCCCCCGCGCCCTCCGACAAGGTGCAGCTTGTACCAGGCGCAGGCTAATCGTCGATTATCTCCCTAATTGCCCCTCTGTCTCAGAGATGGAGCGGAGAGAGGCAGCTGGCACGGGCGCAGAATGACACCTCCGCCTCCTCCACCCCCCCCCACCCCCCCGCCCCACACCCCGCCCCCCCCGCCCCTCTCCCTGGCAGTGACTAATCCGCCATCAGTGCGTCGGGTTCCTCAAAGGGCCGCTGGCACGCTTTCCGGACCGCCGTGTTCTTCCTCTCGCCGGGGACCGCCCCCCCCCCCCCCGGCGCTATCTTCGCCAGGAAATGAGCATTCCGGCGGGAAACGTGTGGCGGCGCGGCGGCGTGGTTCGCCGGGGGGCGGCGAATCGGAACGCCTGAACGCACAGCGGCCCTGTTTGCCCGCCGGAGATGGCGCGCGCGGTAAGTGGCGTGGGATCTTTAATCTTGCCGCGGTCAGGATCTCGTTCTCGGACCTCGGTCTCGTCCGAAAGACGGCGCGTCCCGCGGCTCGCTGCCGGGGTTTGTTTTGCTCCCGAGCGAAGAGCGCCTCCTACTGGCCTGCGTTCTGCAGCGCAGTTTTCTCAGGGGGGGGTCTCCCGTTAGCTTAGCTTAGCTTAGCTTAGCTTCAGCCGCTCGGCGGTGGCGGACAGGCCGCGCGGGGGTGTGGAGGAAGCGTTAGCGTGCGCCGCGGGGGCGGGAGCCGGGTCACGGCAGCGGAGCGTGTGCGGTCTCCGTGGCGACCGTCACCTCCGCCTGATTAATGAGGACGGACGGGCGGAGGAAATATATATCCCCGCGATTTTTCGCGGCTCCACCGCGGGCTGACAAATGGTGCGGTGTGCGGAATCAATCGCGCCATTGATCTGTGAGATAATCCTCTCCGGGACCCCCCAGGGCCTGCCAGCCGTCCGCCGTCCGCTCCTGCAGCCCGGGATGAGCGGCGGGGACGGGCCGGTCTCCGATAGTGCGCGAGCTCGTCCGCTCCTCAGCGCCGGCGCCCCGCCCGCTTCTGCGACCCGCCAAATGAAGGAGGGGTGCGGCGAAGCAGAGAAAGGGGAAGAAAGAATTAATTATTATTTTTAAAGTTTTTATTCTCTTAATTGCTCTAGCCGAGCTGTGAAATCGGAGGATCGGTCTTATTTATTGTTACGCGTGGGGGGGGGGAGTCGGGGGTGCTGAACCTGCGGTATTTTAAGGTGGTTTTGCCAGGGCTGTTTTGGCGGTTTATTGCTAATCGATGTCTGGGGGGGACTGTGCCGGGCACTCGGCACTCTGGGAGACGCGGTGGTGCATATTCATCACTAAAGAATGTTACCACGATGTCACGGCTGCATCGGGGGGCCCTGGTGTTCACAGTTAGCGGGATGGTTAGCGTGGTGAGCGTTAGGGGGCCACAGTTAGCGGGATGGTTAGAGTGGTGAGCGTTAGGGGGCCACAGTTAGCGGGATGGTTAGAGTGGTGAGCGTTAGGGGGCCACAGTTAGCGGGATGGTTAGAGTAGTGAGCGTTAGGGGGCCACAGTTAGCGGGATGGTTAGAGTGGTGAGCGTTAGGGGGCCACAGTTAGCGGGATGGTTAGAGTGGTGAGTGTTAGGGGGCCCTGGTGGTCACAGTTAGCGGGATGGTTAGAGTGGTGAGCGTTAGGGGGCCACAGTTAGCAGGATGGTTAGAGTGGTGAGCGTTAGGGGGCCACAGTTAGCAGGATGGTTAGAGTGGTGAGCGTTAGGGGGCCACAGTTAGCGGGATGGTTAGAGTGGTGAGTGTTAGGGGGCCACAGTTAGCAGGATGGTTAGAGTGGTGAGCGTTAGGGGGCCACAGTTAGCAGGATGGTTAGAGTGGTGAGCGTTAGGGGGCCACAGTTAGCGGGATGGTTAGAGTGGTGAGTGTTAGGGGGCCACAGTTAGCAGGATGGTTAGAGTGGTGAGCGTTAGGGGGCCACAGTTAGCGGGATGGTTAGAGTGGTGAGCGTTAGGGGGCCACAGTTAGCGGGATGGTTAGAGTGGTGAGTGTTAGGGGGCCACAGTTAGCAGGATGGTTAGAGTGGTGAGCGTTAGGGGGCCACAGTTAGCGGGATGGTTAGAGTGGTGAGCGTTAGGGGGCCACAGTTAGCGGGATGGTTAGCGTGGTGAGCGTTAGGGGGCCACAGTTAGCGGGATGGTTAGAGTGGTGAGCGTTAGGGGGCCCTGGTGGTCACAGTTAGCGGGATGGTTAGAGTGGTGATTGCTTCCCCTCACACTTCCTCTTCGCTCACAGCAGCTGGAGTAGCCGTCAATCACGCATTTATTATGATGAACGAGGCCTTCAGACAGAGACAGATCTCTCCCTCTCCACTTTTTCTCTCATCCCCCTCCTCCCGCTCACTCTATCGTTTCCTCTCTCTCGCTCTCCCTGCCTCTGGTTCTTTAAGGTTTCCCTTCTCTTTCTGCCTTCCCCTCCTCATCTCTCCCTTTCCTCTTTTTTATTATCGATCCATTTCAGCCTTTCTTTCTCTCTCTCTCTCTCTCTCTCTCTATTCCTCCCCCTCTATATTTGTTCTCGTCTATTTCTCTCTCGTGTCTTCCTTCTCCTCCCCTGTGTCTCTCACTCCCCCCCACCCCACCCCCCACCCCACCACCACTCTCTCTCTGTACTAAAGAGTCCCCAGACCTGTTTCCCACTGATGGTTCGGTTCAGAATTAAGCCAATCTGTCTTCATATTCCCCTTTCTGGTGGGGCTCGCATTGATCTGGCAGCCCGCCACTCCACTCAGACAGGAATCATTGGCTGGCCACCGTTCTCCGCCTCCCTAATTTGATTGACAGAACAAGTCTAGTCTCTGCCTTTTCTCTTTTTTTCCTTCTCCTCTTAGAATTACTGTCATGGGGTTCTATCAGTAAATAACACACATTTCATTATGCGGAGTAAGGGCCCAAACTGGCTGTTAGATTTCCTGTCTTATTAATATCCTAGTTCTCCTCCTCAGTTCCAGTCTGTACTTACGGAGAGCAGTACACCCCGGGGAGTCAGTGCGGTGCCTGTGGCGGGAGAATTGCACGCACGCGCGCACACGCACACGCACACGCGCGCACACACGTATGCATGCACAAGCAGTCCTTCCTTCTCTCTCTCTCTCACACACACACACGCGCACACACACGCACACACACGCGCACACACACGTATGCATACACAAGCAGTCTCTCTCTCTCTCTCACACGCACAAACACACACACACGTATGCATACACAAGCAGTCTCTCTCTCTCTCTCACACGCACAAACACACACACACGTATGCATACACAAGCAGTCGATCTCTCTCTCTCACACGCACAAACACACACACACGTATGCATACACAAGCAGTCTCTCTCTCTCTCTCACACGCACAAACACACACACACGAATGCATACACAAGCAGTCTTTCTTTCTCTCTCTCTCTCTCACACACACATACGTATGCATACACAAGCGGTCTCTGTCTCTCTTTCTCTCTTTCTCTCTCTCACACACACACACACACACACACAAATACAGAAGACCCTATGGAACATTATGTTCCATCTGGTGTGCAGATTTGTTGAAGTTAAGCCCCCCGAGCTGTCTACAATCTAATTGTAATATTCTATTAAACTGCGTTAGCATACATACGACTTGTGTCTGTACGAAAACCCAGACACAGAAACCGGCTTGCACGTCACACAGATACATTTACACCAGCATGATAGATGAGGATAGGCAAGATAAGATAGACACACACACACACACACACATACAGACACAGAGAGGCACACACACAAACACACATACAGACACACAGACACAAACACACACACACACACAAATGCGCAGGCAAACACACATGCACGCACGCACACACACACACACACACATCTGCACAGACCCACACACACGTGCACACACATACAGACAAACAGACGCACGCACACACACACCTACACAGACGTACACACACACACACACCTACACAGACACACACACACACACAAACACGCACGCACACACACACACACCTACACAGACGCACACACACACACAAACACACACGCACGCACGCACACACACACACACACACACACCTACACAGACGCACACACACACACACACACATGCTCAGATGTATTTAGAAATACACGGGGCCCTATGGAGGACACTTCCTGGCTCATACGTGGGACAGATGGCGCTACAGTTGCTCAAACACTGGGCTGTGGTCTCTAAGGGGCGACTCCGCGCCCTTTTCACGCTCCACCGGAATCCAGCTGTTTAAATAACGCCCAGACAAATAAAGGGAAAACATATAAACTACCATCAAAACACATTTTCTTATCCAGGCAAAATGGCGTCCCTTTAACAGGGCGTCCGTCTGAGTGGATGCACGCTGCGGAGGGAGACAGGGGGGGCGGGGCTAACTGAGCACTGGGGAATAGAGTGCCCCATTACCATGCAGAGCAGAGTCCGCGTCGTTTCGAGCGTCCGAACCTCTCCCCCAGTCACGACCGCGGTCCGCCTCGCGCCCCCGCGCTTTCTGAACTCGCAGGGGCTCCCGGAACACGGGGGAGGGGGAGAGAAAATAGATATTTATCCTTGAAATATTTATTCTCTCCCCTTCCACTCCGCTCCAGCCAAATCTCCTAATATGTCTGGGGTTTGAGGCTGTCAGGGACGCATTTCTCGGAAGGGTAATCCAGTCTGGCAGACTTAAATGATTGCATTCTGTCATTCTTACTCCCGAACACCCCCGCCACACCCCCCCCCCCACCCCCCTCCCCCTCGCCTGCCCCCGCCCCACTCTCTACGGCTCTGGGAATCCGGACACGTCTGAAATTCCCTCACAAAAACTGGCTGCTGCCGTAATGGGACATGACAAAGGAGGAATCTGCTCATTTGTTATCCACTTGGACGGGATGCAAACAATGAGGGAGGTTACGGAGATGGCGGCGGCAGTGGCGGCGGCGGCGGAAGGGGCGAGTCACACAGCCTCTCCGCTGCACGCGCTCCCCTTTCGTCGTCCGCGGGGGCTCTTCCCCCTGTCAGGATTTCGGTTTTAGTGCGCCGCCAGGACTCCTGGTTAAACGGTGCTGGGAGAGTTGGGTTTACGCTGTGCGGCGAAGGCGGGACATGGCCTGCCTGGCTCTTAGTGGCGGTATCAGGGTTTATGGCGCTAAGCAGCTGACCCACAGGAACGCGGCGGAGTTTCACTCGATTACTTGTGGGCTCCCGTCCACCTTAATGGACATAATTTGCTAATGGTCTGATATGAACTGAAAAGTCTCATTTTTAGGGGAGGTTACACTCATCCTGGTCTTCTCGTCTTTAAAAGCCTGTCAGTACAAACAGGCCGCAGCCTTGAGGGGCGGCGGTGGGGGGGGGGGCATCTGTAATTACCCTCTTCATCACCCAGGGAGGGAGGGATTCAGTCGGTCTGGATGACCGTGTCTCATCACTCACTGGCGACCTCTGCTGGTCAGTCAGATGAGTGCAGTCTGCTTGCTCAACCTGGACACGAAGGTGTTCTTCCGGCATGTGCAAGCTCAGCTTGCGGATGGTGGAGCAGAAGGAATCAGTGGGCAGGCAGCACATGCTTCAGGGATCACATGCTTCTCAGCGTTCTCCTGAATTTAGGGTTCGGGTTTTGGCTCGTCCGGTGAATGCGACTCTCGGCATTGTAAATTGAGAAAAAATGGGAAGAGGCACATAAATATATAAAAACCTGTTGATGGAGACAGTCTGAAAGCTTTTAGAAATGCCTTAATGGCTCACATTTCAGGTGTGTTCAGAGGATACTGAAAAAGAAGAGTTTAGCTTCAGTAGGTTTTTACTTTCAATTTAGTTTGAAATTCTATTTCAGTTGCCATTATTCCACTTTTCAGTTCAGTTTAATTTTAGTTTTCACAAAATGTGTTATTAGTTTTAGGTTGTTTTAGACTTTTAAAAACATGGTATAATCATGCAAACAGTACAGCACATGTGCTCTGCAGATCCACCGGCTGTTATGTATGTCATTCGGATGGGATGGTAGTGGGCAACAGCAGTCAGTTTGCTGACTTATCCCCATAGGATACGGATCAGTGGATCCACATTCCCCGGCTCTAGACTAATGCTTGTTACTGTCTTCCTCAGGTCAGACTTCACATACAGTATGTTACTGTACGTACAGAATACCTGAGCAAAATGCACAACAGACCACACTTACGCTCCAAATGAGAACCAGGCAGCGCCCGAAGTCTGCGCTGAACTTTAAACTTCGTGTCTTGTGCTGTGGCGTTTTGGCGATTGCGCGTACATTTCGTAGGATTAAGATTAAGTGTTTGTTTTGGGTTCCATTTCCTCCTCGTCCCTGATTAAAGGGCATGTCTGTTTCCAAGTTCTTTTGAAAAATCCCCTTTTGTTCGAGAATGTCAGATGCTGGAGAGGTCAGCTGACTCGGCTCCTTCTGATAGGCTGGGCTCTGTCCCTTTGTGGTTCGTTCACGATCAGAGTTTTTATTTTCTCTGTGACTCAAGCCAGGAGCGTCTGCAAATGCAGTTTTCTGAAAGGGCTGTGCGAGCGTGTGCTTGTGCGCATGTGAATGCAGGTACATTTGCGTGTATGCGTATTAGTGTGTGCTTTTGAGAGTGTGCGTGTGCGTACATGTGTGTACACGCATGTGCGTGTGCATATAGATGTGTATGTGTGTGTATATGCACACACAGGTTGTGTGTGTGTATGTGTGTATGTGTGTGTAAGTGCACACACACAGGTTGTGTATGTGTGTGTGTGTGTGTGTGTAAGTGCACACACAGGTTGTGTATGTGTGTGTGTGTGTGTGTGAGTGTAAGTGCACACACAGGTTGTGTATGTGTGTGTGTGTGTGTGCAAGTGCACACACAGGTTGTGTATGTGTGTGTGTGTGTGTGTAAGTGCACACACAGGTTGTGTATGTGTGTGTGTGTGTGTGAGTGTAAGTGCACACACAGGTTGTGAATGTGCGTGGCTGTGTGCAGTCGCCAGATGGGTGTGTATTTAGGCCTGCACAGACGCACTTATGTACACAGCTTTGCGGAGTTTAATAGAATATTAAAATATTACTGCAGACAGCTTGGGGCTTTTACTTCGACAGATCTGCCATTTACGAGTTTGGACTTATCTCAGACCCTAGAAGGGTTCTGCAAAGGTTGACTCATTTCAATTAAAATAATAAGAAAAGATAGCGGGAAAAAGCTTTTGGGCTCAATCTTGCTCAGTGAGACTCACTTTGCATTTTGTATTAAAGGCCACCTCCCAATCACCTTCTTGGATTCCCCCCCCCTCCCTGTCTCTCACTCTCATGCCTTCTTTTTAAATTTACCTTCTCTCTCTCTCTCTCTCTCTCTCTCTCTCTCTCTCTCACACTCACTCACTCACACAAACACATGCACACACCACACACGCACGCACGCATGCACACACACACCACACACATGCACTCCACACACACACATACACACCACATACACACACACACTCACACACACGCACACGCGCACACACACACACACACACACACGCACACACACTCTCCATCACATACACACACACTCTCACACACACACATACATACCACACCACACACACACACATACACACGCACACACAGTGTTTGTCAGGTTTAACAGCAGTCAGGGCTACCCGGTGGAGCTGGAGGCAGGGGCGAGTGTGGCTGAGCTGAGGGAGGCTGTGGGGAGGCTGCAGGGGGTCCGGCCTGAGGAGCTGAGGGTCATTTTCGCCGGCAGAGAACTGAGCAGCGACTGCACCCTCCAGGTAAGTGGAGTCCAACCCCACCCCACCACACCCCACCCGACCCCACTCACCACCCCACCCCACTCGACCCAACTACCCATCCCACCCCATCCGTCCCAATTCTCCACCCCACCCCACCCAACTCTTCACCCCAACCAACTTCCTACCACACCGTACCCTGCCCCACCCCTCTATGGGGTGGCAGTTTTAATGGAACACTGTGAGAGTGAAGAGAATTTGGTGACGGAAATGCCACGCGGGTCCCCGGCCTTCATGGCGTCTCCTGGCCTGTCTCTAGCATCGCAGTCGCCCGCGCTTCCTGTCCCTTTCTGTCTCTGCTCGGCCCCCCCCTCTGCGTCCGGACCTCTGGCCCGCGCTCGCCTAACCGCGGTCCGCAGGTGCGCTCCACCCGCCCCCCCCCCCCTCACCCCTGCCCCCCCCCACCCCCGGGCGGCCTCCAGCCGGGCTCAGCCTGACATTCTTCCTCCTCCGGAGCTGACGGCGTAAACAGAGCCTGGGGATTCCGTGAACTTTACTCCACGTCGCTTCATTAATTTTGACCTTCTTAATTATGCATTAAAACAGCCAGGGCTACGAGGACCAGGGGCTACCAGGGCCGGGGGGGGGGGGGGGGGTGGACTGGGAGAGGGGATGGGGGGGCGGGCCGGGATCCGGAGAGTGCAGGGTACTAGCGCTCCCCGACTCCGGCCGCCAGTTACGCCCACTCCGCACATTTACCTCCGCGCGCCGTGCTCCATCTCCCCCTGACAAGTTGCGCTCGCGAATGCTGGGGGGGGGGGGGGCAGGTGGGACGTGGAGCAGGGGGGGGGGGGCACATGGAGCAGAGGGGCCCGGGCTGCTGGCGCGAAGGCTTAACGCGTCGAGGGGAGATTATGACCGCGACTCAACCCTGACCCCTAGAGCGCGACGGCGGCGCTGCGGCCTGGAGCCGCACCGCGAGCGAGCGAGCGAGCGGGCGGGGGAACGGCGGGGACTCGGCGGGCCCCAGAAGGAGAGAGAGAGGCTTGTTTCACGCTTCGCAGGCTGGCCCAGGTGCGCCGTGCCAGGCCACACCGCGCGGCGCGGCCCGGGTGGATTGAGTCGTTCGGAAGTTGGCGGGCGACCCGGCGCGTCCCCTCCCTCGTTCGCCGTGTCGAGCGCGGCGTGCCGTGAAGCCCAGCAGACGGCGGGGGCGACCCGCGCTTCGCTCGTTACCCGCGTGCCCTGATGCATGATGGGGCACAGGAAGGACGCTTAGCCCCTCCCCCTGTTCAGCCCAACCCGCACAGCGCTACATGCAAGAAGCCCCTTTTTTTTTTTTCCTCTACAAATTACGTTGCCCCCTTTCAGGGAAACGATTTTAGCTCGGGGATAGGTGGAGGGAGGGACATTTTATTTATTTCAGCTGCAGATGAATTCTGAGGGCAAATGGCTGCCCGCGGTCCGCCATTTCGCCTACGCAGCCGCCGACAGATGTTTCCCGCTCCTGCCCGATGGCGACTCTGAAGGCGAAGCAGGAGAGGACCAAAAAAAAAAAAAAAAAACGTGGGAGAGAACGGGGCGAAGGTGTTAACTGACTCCCGCGACTGCGTTTATTTTCCCGCGCCGCCCGAACGCCGCGCGACCCGCGGCTCCGGAGCGCAGCTGGGCTTCGTCAGCGTCTGGAATCCGTAGGCGGCCCGATCAGCGCTAGCCTACGGTGCCGCTCGACCGCGCCGCGGTCTCCAGCTGTTCCCCCGTTGACGGTGAGCGAGCGCGTGGGCTAGCGCTGCCGTTCGGGCGGAGGCTACAGGGGCAGCGCACACCTGCTGATCGCTCACTGAGGAGGTCTCATCTGGCGGTCGAATCGTTTTTTTTTTTCTTTTTTTAATTTCGGTCAACATTTTATTTTGGTCAATATAGCATTTTACGTTACAGACATCGTTTCAGACAGGAATTACAGGGAAATTCCTGTTTTGGTGCTTTCTCTTGCCACGATGTGAGGTGTGAACTTGGAAGCATGGAAGAAATCTTCGCAGCACTTGAAAGCACTGATTTGAGCGATGTTTTTTTGCAATGTGTTTAGTGAAATTTTAGCGAGGTGTTTTGTGAGACTTTGTGAGCGAAAACACAAATGGCTGCAGTCAGAAAATTGCAGTCAGGTACCACTCGGTTTGGTGTGACAGAAATGTGTGAGAGGGGGAGAGAGAGAGAGAGAGAGAGAGAGAGAGATTTAAAAACCCTTTTATTGGGACATTGTTTAACCACAGAAATTACTGTACTTCAAAACAAAAATAATACACAAGCAACATAAAGAGAAAAACAATTAACAAACTAACCACAGGCAGAAAAGAGAGAAATAGCTAGATAAAAGAGAGAGAGAGAGACAGAGAGAGAAGAGAAACATATACACTTCCATTTTCTTATATTAAAAAAAAAAACATCCACACTCCATCAGCAAAAAAAAAAGAGAGTGAGAGAGAGAGAGAGACAGAGAGAGAGAGAGAGAGAGAGAGAGAGAGAGAGAGAGAGAGAGAGAGAGAGAGAGAGAGAGAGAGAGAGAGAGAGAGCGAGAGAGAGAGAGAGAGAGAGAGAGAGAGAGAGAGAGAGAGCGCGAGCGCTAATGTATCATTAGCCAGCCGTTTAGCGGTTCTCCAGCTGTTTGTGTTGGAGCCGCAGAATTCTCCCAGTTTGACGCTGTAATCAGCGAGCCCCTGCGTCGCGGGCTTTACTCGCCGAATTACGGCTGGAGAGTTCCCGCTGCTCGGGATTGAATTAGACTCGCCTCTTGCTTTCGTACGGCCTCCGGCGGCAGAGAGTATTCCCTCCCCGGTTCTCCGTGTGAGCGCCCCCCGGTGGCGGTTCTGTAGCCGTTCGGGAGGCTTGTTTGAAAGCCGCCCGCCAACGCTGTGACCCACATTAACCCGCGGAGTCGGAATTCGGCTGGTGATGCACTGACCCCTCAGCAGGGCCTTTACATTTATACTTTAAATGTTTTTTTGCACCACGTTAAAGGATGACATGTGGTCAGTGCTTTCAAAAAGAAAATATATATTTATATATATATATATATATATTACATTACATTATAGGCATTTAGCAGACGCTCTTATCCAGAGTGGACTTACACAACTTTTTTCATAGCATTTACATTGCATCCATTTATGCAGCTGGATATATACTGAAGCAGTGCAGGTTAAGTACCTTGCTCAAGGGTACAACGGCAGTGTCCCACCTGGGGAATCGAACCTGTGACCTTTCGGTTGCAAGACCAACTCCTTACCCATTACGATACTCTGCAAATGTAAATTTAAGAAAGTAAAACCAAGTAAAAGGGGCCCCAGCCATAGATCAAGTGGAATGATAAACATTTTTGAAACACAGACAGAATTTAAGCATCTAGTTTAGGGCTTCGGGCCGCACTGCCGTGCTAATGTGCCGTTTTTAAATTGGGATTAAGTAATAAATATGTCGTCTGTTTATCACTGGGCTCTGACGCTCCGGGCTATGGACATGGATTGTTGTCAGGTTGACTCAATAACATGAAAAGGCTTGTCTGCCTTACGCAATGCGTTATGTAAATTTAGGAAAAAAATGATAATAAATTTTAGCCGTGGAGGCAATTATGTGAGACACGATGTCAATACTGTGGGAGATCTTCTCCCCCTGCGCAGAGAAGGGCCTGGTGCTGTTTAATCATGGCGGAGCTGGCTTTCACGCCCCCCCCCCCCCCCGGACAGAAGGACCTTCCGTACGCCCTGTCAGTCACCGGCCTGTGCGAAACCCACGGCCATTTCGCCGCGCTCTCCGTGGAGCTCCTGATAGGGCGCGATTGTCCTGAAGTGCACCGAAGCCCGTGAAGCAGGGGCGCGGGGATGGGGGGCGGGGGGGGGGGCGGGGGCAGGGGGCGCGGGGATGGGGGGGGGGGGGGGGGGGGGAGGGGGCAGGAGGGGCGGACTCCGGTTTGGCGCACAGGGGAACTGAGACGGAGGACGTGTGGCGTCGGACACGGTGACGGACAGTACGTCCGCTCTTAAAGAGGACAGAGAGAAGGAGAGAGGGATGAGAGAGAGAAGAGTGAAGGTGGAAGGCGCTCCCAAGGTCTGCTCGACTCAGAGTACACAGAGTGAAGACACGCGCTCATACACAGGAGAGAGAGAGAGAGACAGAACGAGGGAGACAGAAACTGAGAGAGAGAGAGAAGAGCGGGCAAGGGAGAGAGACAGAGAGAGAGAGAGAGACAGACAGAGAGAGCGAGAGACTGTAAGAGAGAGAAAGAGAGACAAAGACAGAAAGAGACACGGACAGAGTGAGAGTGAGAGAGACAGAGAGACGTAAAGAGAGAGAGAGAGAGAGAGCTTTGTCGTTGCGGAGTCGCCTCACGTTGCGGGGGCCTGAGCGGTGGAGGGCCCTGGCGCTCACCCTCTCGGGCTGGTTTATCTGTCGCTGCCCGCGGTGGGCACGCGTGCGGTCTGCAGCGATGAGGAGGCCGAGGACAGGCAGAGCGTGTGCGGTAATCTGCTCTGTTAGCTCTGCTTCCCTGAGGAGCAGCAGTCGCTCCGCAGCAAGGGGGCGACGCAGACGGGGCTGCCCATCGCTGCTGGGGGGGGGGGGGGGGCGATTGGGAAGTGTTCTCTCTGGGCGTCGCGCTGGGGGCCTGTGACTCATCGGCCTCTGTGACCCGCTGGCCAGAGTGTGCTCTGAATGCGGAGTATGTGTGCTTCCTCAAGCGCGTCTCGCTGGGTCTCAGTCTGGTGTGCAGCTCCAACCACCCTTGGGTTGGTCCAGTTATTCAGGTGTGTCTCTCAGCTGTCTCAGTATCTCAGGTGTGTCTCTCAGGTGTGTCTCGCTGTCTCAGGTGTGTCTCTCAGGTGTGTCTCGCTGTCTCAGGTGTGTCTCACTGTCTCAGGTGTGTCTCTCAGGTGTGTCTTGTTGTCTCGTGTGTCTCTCAGATGTGTCTCTCAGGTGTGTCTCACTGTCTCAGGTGTGTTTTGCTGTCTCTGGTGTGTCTCCCTGTCTCAGGTGAGGTTCACTATTTCAGTTGTCTCACTTTCTGAGGTATTTCTCACTGTCTCAGGTGTGTTAATATCCCAGGTGTGTATCAATGTTTTAGGCGTGTCTGTCTATCTCAGATTTTTCTCACTGTCCCTAGTTTGCCTCATATTTCCGCAATAAAATGCAGTTTGATCTTGCCAGAAATTACGCATGTTTTAGGTGTTCCCGACCTCTGTTTAAGGCCCCATCCCTGAATTCAGTTTGTTTACATAAAGATTACCGATATGTTTTTGAGCTGATACTGAAATCAGCCCACAGCATAGGTCATGTGTCACCACCCTGCCTCTCTTTTGGGAATGGTGGGGGGGGGTGGTTTTAGAACCTGGCTGTGGGTTTGAAGGAGGTTTGGTTGGAATTTCCAGTTACTCATTACATTGAACGCGGAGCTGCGGGGAGCTAATTGGGTAGACAGGTTGCGGGAAAAAAAATCATTAAGAAATCAGTGTTGTGACGGCCATTAGCTGAACGTACGCTTGCTATGTCCAGTTTTCCCTTTGGTTCTTTTAAAATCAAAAATACTTACATATCGATCCCCCCCCCACCCACCCCCCCCCCCCTCACCTCCAACAACACTTAAAATGAATCTCACGCTCCATTTAGATGTACATGTTAAGTTATGACCTCAAGGTAAACAAACCTCTGATTGTTTTTCACAGAGCGGCCCAGGGTGGCATTTCACCGCAGCGTGCTCGTTTTACATTAAAAGATTTTTTGATTCCGGCATTTTGTTTTCGCTCCCTTTTCAAACCAGATAGTTTTGACGTGTACCCCCCATTCCCCCCTCCCCCCCCCCAACACCTCCGCTCCGAGTACATCGATTTCCTCCGGTGGGAATTCAGTCTTTTTCGTTTTTTTTGGCGTTCGTCCTGGTCTCGGCCCGCCGAAGCCGCTGCCATAGCAACTGATTGACAGCCGCCCCGTGGTCCCGCCTCCCGTTCGTTTTCATTGGTCCGTTAACCCGCTGCGCCCGACAATTTGCATTAAGCCACCAGTTATTGACACCTCCTCTCTCTCTCTCGGTGCCTTCGCGGTGGTAATTGTGATTTCAGTTTGCGTGAAATGGGCAGGAATAATGTCTCGACATCTTAATAGAAAGATGAAAAGTTTTCCCTCTCTTCTGAGCAATAACCACCATCCCCGCCCCCACCCACCCACCACCACCACCATCACCCTACACCCCCCCCCCCCCCACCCCCACCCCCCAGCCATTCATAACCTCATGATCTTTTAAGCAAGCGGGCGTGGTGTGTTTTAGAGGGCCGCGCGTGCCTGTTTTTTTTAAACGCGGTTGTAAATGGCGGTGTGAATAATTGATCGCTCGCCGCGGCTCGTTGGAATGCCGCCGCGGTCTGGGCCCCGCCTCCATTACCCGCGCGGCGGGTCAGACGCGCCTGGAGCGTACGGGCCCCGCCGATCGAGCTGATCCCCACGGCGCCGGCGCCGGCTAGCCGGGTGAGAGTGAGAGTGTGGCCCGGAATGTTCTCCGAGTTTCCCTACGGAGAGACGAGATCGCTCCGGACAGACGAGACCCCCATACTCCCCCCCCCCCCCCCTCGCTCCAAGCCGGGTCTGAGCTGCGGTCACCTGTGGCCACACCAGGGGACCTTCCCGCTATTTTAGAGTTATGTATTTATTCCTCTCTCAGACGTGTTTTCGCGTTAGTGACAGTGCAGTTCTGTTGCTACGGTACATCGACCCAAACTGGAAATCAGTACCTTGCTGAAGCATGCGGCACTAGGGGTCCCATCCGGGTCTCTATGGTTACTAATCCACTTCTCTACACCCCCCCTCCCCCCAGTCTACCTACTTTGGTTTATTCCTTAATATTTATAGTCTATTACTGTAGTCAGTATGGAATAAACATGAATGGGAAAACCATTTATTCAGTTATATCGATTCTGGATATGTGTGTGCGTTTATACATTTATGTGTACATGTGTGTATGTGTGTGTGTGCGTGCGTGTGTATTTGTATGTGTGTGTGTGTGTGTGTTTGCATATGTATGTATGTCTGCGTGTGCTTGTGTATGTGTGTGTGCTTGTGTACATGTGTGTGTGCATGTGCTCGTCTATGTGTGTGTGTGCTTGTGTGCCTGTTCCCTGATTGCGGATTAAAGGTGTGTTGGGGGGGGGGGGGGGGGGGGGGAGCAGCGGAATAACAAGGCTGTGGCCGAACGCTGATAAGGCCCGAGCTTCCCGCCGCGGAGCCTCAGAAACGTGAAAGTAACCGCGATGCTATCGGCGCTGACGGACAGGCTCCGCGGAACACGAGCGCCGAACCCGAGCTTCCCCTTCCAGCGGGAAGGAGCGGCGCGGCGCGGACCGAAGCGACAGCGGGAGTCAAAACACCGGCGCTGCCTCACGGACAGGGAGGATATTGACCTTGATGCCTAATGTGGTCTGCGGAGGTGCAGTGTTACAGGCTCAGTGTATTCCCCCTCCACCCCCCACCCCCGCGCGCAATGCTATCTGCCCAATTTTCAGATGGAAATTTCTCCTCTCGCGTCACTCCAGCGCCAGCAGACCCGTGCTTCTCTGGCGGACTCATCTGTGAGCCGGCGACCGCTCGCGACAAAGCGTCCGGGGGTGTTAACGCAACTCTGACAGAATCTATACGAGTACGCCGCACGTAGCGGACTCGCATAAACTCGGAAGGAGTCGATTCAACACTGAGAAATGTACCGTTCTACCCTACAGCCCGCTACCATTCAGAACCACTGGAGAATCAGTGCTAGTATACGCTATAGGGCCAGCAGTGCTACTGCAGAAAACATCGACTGGCTCTGGGAAGCCGGTTAAAAACAGAAACGATGAGGTTTTAATGTAGCGTTTCGCATAAATCAGTCGTCTCGTCCGTTTATTTGAGATTTAGCGCGCGGTGTTATTGATCTCATCTCCCACGTTCAGCAACCCGCTGCATTAAAATAAACAAGCGAGTCAGTTCCTCCTGTTTTCCTTTTCCTTTCCTCGCCTCCGACCGCGCCCCGGCGGAAAGCCGCGGAACGCCCGCCCCCGATTTACCGCCGCGGCGGAACGCGCTCTCCACGCGGCGCGAACACGGCGAGGAAACTTGTCTCGCGGCCTTTCTTCCTGACGGAGTCCCTCGCGTTCCCCGCGAGGAAGAGCTCGTTAAACCGGCGTCTCCAGCAGCTCGCCGCGGCGACGGAAAATGGAGCAAATCGAATTAATTCCGTTTTTATTTAGACGTCCTTGGCTCACCCTTCCGCGAGCCCCCGAAATTATCCCTCTGCTGCTCGGATAGCTGTACAAACGAGGACCTTTTTTTCTTGACGACCACCTTTTTTTTTTTTTTTTTTTAACGACCTTATCTTTAATGAGGACCTGTCAACCTCAATCACTGCCCACCTCCTCATTCATGGGAAGCAACGTACCTCCTTAAAAAAAAGATATAGTGCTTTATTAAAATCACTTACAGTAATAATGAACATTTAAAAAATTGTGGATGAAGTTTTGGTGGAGTTTGTACAGGACCTTAGGGGAAACCCCTGCAAGGAAGATAGTTTGGAAATAAAACTTGGTGTACAATCTATAATAACACAGAGGTCACCATCCATTTTGACACCATAAGGTATGATTTTATACCAAGTTAATGACCTGTGAACAGTAGTTATATTCTGATTTTAGTTTCATGGATCACCATGGAAATAGGGTATTTGTGACTGGTGTAATGTTTGTGTTGCGTTTAAACAATGGTAATACAATATTTGTGCAGTGTTGGTGTAATGTTTGTGGTGTAATGTTAAAACAATGGTAATACAATACATGTGCAGTGTTGGTGTAATGTTTGTGGTGTAATGTTAAAACAATGGTAATAGAATATTTGTGCAGTGTTGGTGTAATGTTTGTGTTGCGTTAAAACAATGGTAATAGAATATTTGTGCAGTGTTGGTGTAATGTTTGTGAGTGCGTTGATGGACATGTCGGTGTGTTTTCGTTAGGGGTGTGACCTTCCTGAGCAGAGCACGGTGCACGTGGTTCTCCCGCCCCCGGCGGCGGCCCGTGGGCTGGACGTGGTGCTGCAGAACCGGCTGGGCCGGGGGGTGGACAGCCTGACCCGGGTGGACCTCAGCCAATCCCGACTGCCCACGAGTTCTGATGGACTGGCCGCGGTCCTGGAGACCAACGCGGAAACGGGTACACAAAACGGTGTGTGTGAGTGTGTGTATATGTGTGTGTGTGTGAGTGAGCGTGTGTGAGTGTGCATGTGTGTGTGTGTGTGTGTGTGTGTGTGTGTGCGTGTGCATGTGTGTGTGCGTGTGTGTGCGTGTGTGAGTGTGTGTGTGTGTGTGTGTGTATTTGTGTGTGTGTTCATATGTGTGTGGTGTGTGTGTGTGTGTGTGTGTGAGTGTGTGTGTGAGCATTTGTCCTTACATGTACATGCATATTTGCATAAGAGGGTCAGAAAGTAAAGATGCCATTTTAAAAACTGAATGGAATATAAAGACTGAAGTATAATCATATAAAAGGTGAAGGACCACTACAGTCACACTAATGGTGGGGTTGATGCGCTTCTGCTTTGAAGCCAGCTGTGTGCCGTGTCTGCGTGTGAACACCTGCTCCCAGGTGAAGCTCTGTGCAGGTGACCCCCCCCCCCCCCCTCCCCGGTGTGAGCGGGGGCCCCATGGCTCTTTAACGCCCCCCGTCGTGCTGGTTAAACGCCATTCAGGAAGCCGCTGGCTGGAGGCTCTCTGCGGCACGTTTCAATGGTGACGCTGTCGCCCTGCACAATGACACGCCTTTTTAAAAGCGTCCTGCAGTCCTCCGTCCGCCCTCCAGCCTCACCTCTGCCTGCCACCCCCCCCCCCCCACCCCACCCAACTGCCACTCAGCCCAATCATAAAGCCCCCTTTATCTAACCCCCCCCACATCAGTGCGTCTCCTGCGCTCTCTCCAGAGGCATTAGCATAATGGAACCCTTTCACAGAAATGATAAATTAGACGGAGTTGGGGTTATAAAATCCACTCTGCTGAATTTATTGTGAATCGTGTCAAAGTATCACGGCTGTCTCGTCCGTCCCAGGCTTTTAGCGCTAATGAGAATGCTATCCCCCCCAGCCCCCCACCCCCCTTTTCTTCCTGCGGCAGTGTGTGTGTGTGTGTGTGTGTGTGTGTGTGTGGGGGGGGGGGGGGGTGTATGTGAGTGTGTGTGCACGAATGTGCATGCGGATTTGTGTGTGTGTGTGTATTTGGGGGGTGCATGTAAGTGTGTGTGCACGCGTGTGTATGGGGGTTTGTGTGTGTGTGTGTGCACGCGTGTGTATGGGGATTTGTGTGTGTGTGTGTGTGTGTGTGTTTCTGCCCGAGCGCGTGTGGCTTTGCGTGTTTCCGTGAGTGGCCGCGTCTTCACTTGACTTAATTGTCTGTCATGGAGATGTCCCGCTGCCCTGCTGTCTCAAGCTCGTCCCCACTAATTGGATCCACTGTCTGGGTCTGTGCGGGTGACCCATCTGCGGAGGCGTGAGCCGCGCTCCTCGTTGTCCTTGTGCCGTCTGGACTGGGCCGGCGCCAGCTACACCCGCCCTTCCCTTTCGGAAATTTGACGCGGCGGCGGCGGTGTCGGCGTGTTTTGGGATCCGGGGTTCTCTCAGAGGGGGATGGCCCAGTTTCACTCTGACACACGCCGTACCCGCGGGACGCCGGACGTCCTTCGCCGGCTGCTTCTCGTTGACGTTGTTTTTATTTTGTTTACGGCCAGCAGCTCCGTGTCGCTGTGCAGCAGCGCCGCGGTGCCTGTCCCCGCGGAGCTCAGCGGAGAAGTGTCGTTGACACTGTACTCATTCGGCTCCGTACGCTGAGAAAGTGATCAACGCCAAACACAGCAGTGATGTCTGTACTGTAGTACTAATCTAGTACTGTTCATTAGTACTGCCTTTCTGTACAGGTCAGCGTTAATGTCTCTCGGTACAGTTCTGTAGTCATATCCCTGTGGAGATTAGGAGTAAGTTCAGTGTTAGGAGTAAGTTCAGTTCAGTGGTAATGTCTGTTCAGTTCAGTGGTAATGTCTGTTCAGTTCACTGGTAATGTCTGTTTGGTTCAGTGGTAATGCCTTTTCAGTTCAGTGGTAATGCCTGTTTGGTTCAGTAGTAGTAATGTCTGTATAGTTCAGTGGTAATAATGTCTGTTCAGTTCAGTGGTAATGCCTGTTTGGTTCAGTAGTAATAATGTCTGTATAGTTCAGTGGTAATGTCTGTTTGGTTCAGTAGTAATAATGTCTGTATAGTTCAGTGGTAATGCCTGTTTGGTTCAGTAGTAATAATGTCTGTATAGTTCAGTGGTAATGCCTGTTTGGTTCAGTAGTAATAATGTCTGTATAGTTCAGTGGTAATGCCTGTTTGGTTCAGTAGTAATAATGTCTGTATAGTTCAGTGGTAATGCCTGTTTGGTTCAGTAGTAATAATGTCTGTATAGTTCAGTGGTAATGCCTGTTTGGTTCAGTAGTAATAATGTCTGTATAGTTCAGTGGTAATGTCTGTGCAGCTCAGTATTATGTCTGTGCTAATGACATTAGCGCTCCCTTTTAACTGCCTATTATCCGCTGCAGTCAGTTTGTGTTTTAAAATCATTTTGGTGAGGTCGCGAAAACTAGTGAACGGGAACCGGAGAAGCGGGAGGACGGTAACGTCTGGCGTCGCCCGTATTCACGCTACGTAAACGCAACGGGACACGCTCCACAAAATGATCTGTGTTGTAACAAAGTGAAATGTCCCTTTAAACCCCAGACCGGGAGCTGTGGGTGAGAGTCAGATCCAGGCGTGCGTTTCTCCGGTCGGTTGACTGCCGAGATCAGATGAGCTCAAAGGTCAGAGGTCACGCCCGCCACAGGGGCCTGTATTCGAGCATATAAATAAGAAATTTTATGCTTGAAACAACACTTTTTATTTTTTGTTTTTGAAACAACACATTTTATAATGTCATTTGGTGCGATCAGTAAGAAAACACTGTCGACCATGTCATGTGACCCATGCCCATGTCTGCGCTCTCTCAAATCGATAGCATGGTTTGTGGCAATTCGCACTGATGAATATGATTGGGAGAAAAAGGGGAAATTTCTTTCTTCTTTTAAAAAAAAGTGGTATATATATTTCAGCTGGTCAAAATATTGATGGAGAAACTATTTTGCTTTTGGGTAAGGCACAGAAAATGTATTATTTTTGTGGGTAAGTATGCATAGCAGTCTTGTTTTCTGTACTGAATCAGACAAATATGAATGCAGAGGTAACTGAGGTGACCATATACTTTTTAAACCCTGTTTTGTGTTTTGCACCGAAATAATAGTGTTTATCATTGTGATTTTTCTGTTACTGTTATTACTGGCAACTCAAAAGGAACCGTGATTCTCCTGGAAATGCTGTTATTTAAGGTTTTCAGACTGAGTGCAATGTGCTGTTCCTGATGAGCTCTGTTGTGTGTGTGTGTGTGTGTGGGTGGCTGTTTGTGTGTGTGTGTGTGCGTGTTTGTGTGTATGATTGTGTGTGTGCAGAGCCCAGATCCCAGAGCAGCTTCTATGTCTTCTGTAAGACGGTGTGCCGAGCCATCCAGCCGGGAAAACTCCGGGTCCGCTGCCGCACCTGCAAGCAAGGAACACTGACACTCAGCCGGGTAAGCAGCACTGACACTCAGCCGGGTAAGCAGCACTGACACTCAGCCGGGTAAGCAGCACTGACACTCAGCCGGGTAAGCAACACTGACACTCAGCCGGGTAAGCAACACTGACACTCAGCCGGGTAAGCAGCACTGACACTCAGCCGGGTAAGCAACACTGACACTCAGCCGGGGTAAGCAGCACTGACACTCAGCCGGGGTAAGCAGCACTGACACTCAGCCGGGTAAGCAGTACTGACACTCAGCCGGGTAAGCAGCACTGACACTCAGCCGGGTAGGCAGCACTGACACTCAGCCATCAGATAAATAACACTAATACTGAGCACTGACACTAAGTCAGATAAACAACACTAATGCTGAACACAGACACCAAGTCAGATAAACAACACTAATACTGAACACTGACACTAAGCCAGATAAATAACACTAATACTGAACACAGACACTAAGCCAGATAAATAACACTAATACTGAACACAGACACTAAGCCAGATAAATAACACTAATACTGAACACAGACACTAAGCCAGATAAATAACACTAATACTGAACACAGACACTAAGCCAGATAAATATCACTAATACTGAACACAGACACTAAGCCAGATAAATAACACTAATACTGAACACAGACACTAAGCCAGATAAATATCACTAATACTGAGCACAGACACTAATCCGGTAAGGCACACTAACATTAAATGCAGACACTGCTGGTTAAGGAACACTGACTCTGCACTCTGACACTTAAAATGGCAGGGAAAAGGTCTGACCAGGCCCACCACCAAATGCTGAAGAGGTCTGGCCTTCAGAACAATTCGATTTGCTTTCAAAGTGCCCTCTTTCACAATAAAGGAAAGCATGCTTAATTAAGGAGATAAACGCTGTCCAAACACTGAGTGGCATTTAAGCAAAGGCTATTCAGATTGCTCCAGTTTCATTTTAATGTCAAAATGAAAACAAATGACATTCTTGTGAGGGTAAATGGTGTCCAGACCTGTAGGCCCACCGCTGGCTGTCTGTAGGCCCACCGCTGGCTGTCTGTAGGCCCATCGCTGGCTGTCTGTAGGCCCACCGCTGGCTGTCTGTAGGCTCACTGCTGGCTGTCTGTAGGCTCACTGCTGGCTGCCTGTAGGTTCTTCGCTGGTGTCTCTCTCTCACTCTAAAACCCCGCGGGAGAGAGGGCGCAGGAAATGGAGTTGGGGAGTCTGTTAGTGCCCCCAGATTATTTGAAGTGTTTGTGGTCTGGCGGGAGCTGCTGTGGAGATTGCCTCTACCCCTTATCAGCGTAGACCGGGGCTGCATGTCGCGTGTGCGGAGTGGCAAAGCAGCAGCAGTGTGTGTGTGTGTGTGTGTGTGTGTATGCGTGTGTGCTTGTGTGTGTGTGTGTGTGTGTGTGTGTGTGTATGCGTGTGTGTGTGTGCGCGCGCGTGTGTGCGTGTGTGCTTGTGTGTGTGTGTGTGTGTGTGTGTGTGTGTGTGCGTGTTTTTCTGTGTGTGTGTGAGTTACATACACGCGTGACCAAACAGTTCCTGCCAGTCCAGTGGTCTGTAGAGCGCTGTTCCTGGCTGAAAGGCCGCAGATGCTCTGAGAGAGTGACAGTCATTTATCCCTGGAAGATCGTCGTAAATCTCTGCGTTCCTCTCGTCTCCGCGCTCGCCTCCGCGGTCGCTAACGTTAGCGGCGGCGCGGGCGTCGTGCGGACGAGCGCCGCCGACTCCAGCGGCCCCGGCTGACAGCCGGCAGCCTCCTGACATCCCGTTACGTCTGCTAACGAGTCGCGCCTCTCCGAAGGCAGCGTCACTCACGTCCGTTGTCACAACACGCGTGTCTGTGCCGAGAAACCCGTTTAATGACATGAGGTGCGCCGTCTACCTCCACCTATCGCTTTGTTAGCTCAGCTTGAGCGGGTGTTTTTCTTTTTTTTTTCCCCCGATCGGGCATGTTGCGCGATTGCGTTTTGGCTAAGTGGTTCGCCTCGGCCCGACAGTATCTGGTAGCCTTGCCTCTGTTTCCTCAGTGCTGCCCCCCGGCCCCCCCCCCTCTGTGCCCCACCCTCCGTGGCCCCCCCTCCCCCTCCGTGGCCCCTCCCCCCTCCATGCCCCCCCCCCTCCCATCTCACTGAGCGCTGGGCTACTGCCGGTGTGCGTTAGCAGGTGCAGCATCGCTCGTCCTGCGCTTTATTCGCCGTTTTATTGAATCGACGCGACCGTAATCGCTTGGGTTTGACGGAGGAGGGGGCAGCCCCCCCCCCGGCGGACATCTCGCGGGGGCGCCCCTCCGGGCCCCGCAAACGGTCGCCTCGGAGACGGACCGTGTTTGTTAAACAGTAATCTAATTAAGGCTTTTGGAGATCAAGACGTTGATTCGGAATTTAAAACAAAAAAAGAGAAAGAAAGAAATAAAAAGAGACCGTTAGGAAAAGAGGAGGGAGGGAGGAAGGACTAAATTAAGAGCGGGAAGCGGCGCGGGTGAATTATTCATGGCGGGCTCCTCGTTAGTCATCTGCATTCAGGGGGGGAGGGCGTGTCTGAGCGGAGCGGAGCGCAGAGGGGCCCGCGTGACCTTTCGGCGCCGTCTCCGAGCAGGTGTCCGCCCGTGATCTCCGCCCCCCTCCCCCCTGCCCCCCCCCGCCGCAAAGCGCGCCGGATCCGGCCCCCGCAAATTAGCGCTCGCCCGCGCTCCTCCGCCCCCTGCATGGGAGGGGGGGCGGGGAGGGGGGGGGGGTGGGGGGGAGTAATGATTTTCTTAACCTTTCAGGGGCTTATTAAGGTGCCTGTCAGAATGCTTAAATGCTTATGCTAATCAGCGGCGGCTAAGCTGGAACGTCGGGGTTGGGGGGGTGGGTGGGGGGGGCAAGACATCCTGAGACAGTTCGCGGCCCCGGTGGGTCCGGGACCCGGGGGAGTTACGGGGGGTGGGGGTGGGGGTGGGGGGGAGTTAGGGTCGCAGTGTGGGCGTCTCAGGTGAGTTCCTGATATAGTTTGGGTTAGTGTTAGTAGGGGGAGTTGGGAAAGGGCTTAATGGGAGAGCGGCATTTGGGATTTATAGGGTATTTGTATTGAGGTGAGATTGGTCCTGTGGGATAGTTAGGATAAGTGTTAATTCATGGCGATTGTGGTTAGAGTTAATATGACGGTTGGGGGTTACAGTTACTCTTGGGGCTGGACTCAGTGAGGGAGTGAGTCCAGAGCAAAGCATGCGGTGCACTCTCTCTCTCTCTCTCTCTCTCCCTGTCTCATAGATCTGCCCCTGTATGAAGCTCTACTGTAAAGCCTTTTCTCGTGTCAGAGAGTATCTGTAGCAGCAGCGACTTGTCCTTCTCCTCTGCAGGGACCATCTTGCTGGGATGATGTCCTCCTTCCAGACAGGATCCACGGAGTGTGTCAGTCCAGTGGCTGCGATGGCAGGATGGCGGTAAGATCGCTGTCCAAGCCCTCACAAACCTCACCCTGTCACTCAGAGATCTCCTAAACCTCACCCTGTCACTCAGAGATCTCCTAAACCTCACCCTGTCACTCAGAGATCTCCCAAACCTCACCCTGTCACTCAGAGATCTCCCAAACCTCACCCTGTCACTCAGAGATCTCCCAAACCTCACCCTGTCACTCAGAGATCTCCCAACCCTCACCCTGTCACTCAGAGATCTCCCAGACCTCACCCTGTCACTCAGAGATCTCCCAACCCTCACCCTGTCACTCAGAGATCTCCCAGACCTCACCCTGCCACTCGAAGATCTCACAAACCCCACCGTGTCTCTCCTCTCCCCTCCTTTCCCCTATCCTCCTCTCCTCTCCCCTCCTCTCTTCTCCTCTCCTCTCCCCTCCACACCTCTTTTCTCCTGCCCACAGGAGTTCTACCTGAAATGTGCCGCCCACCCCACCAGTGACAGCGACACATCTGTGGCCCTGGACCTCATCACCGCCAACGTCCGGGGCGTCCCCTGCATCGCCTGCACCGACGTCACGTAAGCATCTCTCGTTTCGCCCAAACCGACACCAAGCTTAGGACAGACAGACAGACAGACAGATATACTGAGAGACAGGCAGGCAAACAAACAGACAGACAGACATACAGAGAGACAGACAGACAGCTATTGCAGGGACAGACAGCTGCTTA